>NC_088385.1:140160000-140374497 GCF_037993035.2 Macaca fascicularis
CCAAAATATTCCCTTGTTTCTCTTCCCAGTCAAATCTCACTCCATCACTGACCCCAGGTAACCGCTAATCTCCCTTCTAACACTATAGATTATTTTTGTCTTTTCTATAATTTTATATAAATGGAAATTATGCAAAAAGTATTTGTTTTTGTCTGGCTACTTCCACTCTGATGTTTTTGGGATTTGTGCGTGTTGTGTGTGCATCAGTGGTTTGTTTCTTTTTATTGCTGAATATTCCTTTGTATGAATATACCCAGTTGTCTGTCTGTGCACCTGCTGGTGGACATTTGGGTTCAGATTTTTGGCTATGAAGAATAAAGCTGAGATACCACATTACACCCATCATAATGGCTAAACAAAACACTGCCAATACGATGTGCTGACAATAATGTGGAGGAACCAGAAGTCTTAGACGTTGCTAGTGGGAATTAAAAAAATAAAACCACTTTGGAAAACAGTTTGACAGTTTCTTTTTTTTTTTTTTTTTTTTGAGACGGAGTCTGGCTCTGTCGCCCAGGCTGAAGTGCAATGGCGTGATCTTAGCTCACTGCAACCTTCACCTCCCAGATTCAAGCAATTCTCCCACCTCAGCTTCCCGAGTAGCTGGGACTACAGGTTTCCGCCACCACGCCCAGCCAATTTTTGTATTTTTAGTAGAGACGGGGTTTCATCACATTGGCCAAACTGCTCTCCAGCTCCTGACTTCAAGTGATCCACCCGTCTCAGCCTCCCAAAGTGCTGGGATTACAGGCGTGAGCCACCGTGCCTGGCCTTAATTTTTAAATTTTAAATTTAATTTTATTTTAGATTCAGGTCCCTTTACTCTTCTTCTTGCTGTTAGAGACAGGGTCTCACTATGTTACCCAGTCTGGTCTCAAACTCCTGGCCCCAAGCAATCTTTCCACCTCAGCCTCCCAAAGTGCTGGGATTGCAGGTGTGAGCCACTGCACCTGGCCCTTTCACTCTTTACTATAATTGTCTTAAATCTTTCCTCTATATACAGTGAAGTCTTACGTCAGATGATGTTAAAATTTTTGCTTCAACTATTGAGCGTGATTTTAGAAACTCGTGAGAAAGGTAGGTTGTTACATTTACCCCAAGTTTAACCCACTCCACAGTTTTTTCTGTCTTTTTGAAGTTCCATCCTGTTACCTTTCCAGTCAGAGATGCTCTGCGAGTCAGTCTTGAATGGCAGTCAACCAATTATTATTTTCCTTCATCTGAAATGCTTTTATTTTTTCTTAATTCCTGATAGGTATTTTTGGTAGATATAGAATTAGAGGTTGACAAATCTTTCAAGCACTTGAAAAATCTGCCACTTCCCTCCAGCTTCCATGGTTTCAGATGACAAAGCTACTGTCATTCAAATTGTTGTTACCCCACAGGGAATGCATTTTTTTCTCTTAAAACTGAATATAGCCGGGCGCGGTGACTCACACCTGTAATCCCAGCACTTTGGGAGGCTGAGGCAGGTGGATCACCTGAGGTCGGGAGTTCAAGACCAGCCTGACCAACATGGAGAAACTCCATCTCCACTAAAAATACAAAATTAGCCTGGGTGGTGGCGCATGCCTGTAATCCCAGCTACTTGGGAGGCTGAGGCAGGAGAATCACTTGAACCCGGGAGGCAGAGGTTGCAGCAAGCCAAGATTGTGCCATTGCACTCCAGCCTGGGCAACAAGAGTGAAACTCAGTCTCAAAACAAAACAAAACAAAACAAACAAACAAAAAAACTGAATATAATCACAATGGAATTTCTAATAAATTTTGCAAAAGGAGTTTGGCAAGATTATTTTAAAATTTATCTGCAGCCAGGTGTGATAGCTCACGCCAGTAATTCCAGCACTTTGGGAGGCTGAGGCTGGAGGATCACTTGAGCCCAGGAGGTTGAGGTTACAGTGAACCATTATTGCACCACTGCACTCCAGCCTAGGTGATGGTGTGACCGGTCTTAAAATAAATAAATAAATAAAATTTTCAGGAGATCGAGACCATGCTGGCCAACATGGTGAAACCCTGTCTCTAATAAAAATACAAACATTAGCTGGGTGTGGTGGTGGGCGCTTGTACTCCCAGCTACTCAGGAGGCTGAGGCAAGAGAATCGCTTGAATCCAGGAGGCAGAGATTGCAGTGAGCCAAGATCGCGGCACTGCACTCCAGCCTGGCAACAGAATGAGACTCTATCTCAAATAAATAAATAAATAATAAATAATAAAATTTATCTACAGGGTAAAACACATAAGATAGTCTAGAAAATGAGAAAAGAAAGAGTAAGAGAGGATGTGCCTTACCAGAAAGCTACAGTAATTAAGACCATATAATATTGGCACAGAAATAGGCCATGAGATCCATGTAACAAAATAGAAGATTCAGAAAGAGACCCAAATATAAGGAAAATTAAGAGTGTAGGAAATATTTTAAACATTGGTATATGGATACCCTTTTTAAACAAGAGAAATTCAAAAGCCAGAAAGGAAAAGACTTTTAGATTTGACTACGTAAATACTTACAGCACAGGTTGGGCGCAGTGGCTCACACCTGTAGTCCCAGCACTTTGGGAGGTCAAGGCCGGCAGATCAGCTTAGGTCAGGAGTTCAAGACCAGCCTGGCCAACATGGTGAAAGCCCGTCTCTACTGTAAATACAAAAAATTAGCTGGGCAGGTGCCTGTAATCTTAGCTACTTGGGAGGCTGAGGCAGGAAAATAGCTGAAACCCAGGAGGAGGGGTTGCAGTAAGCTGAGATTGTGCTATTGCACTCCAGCCTGGGCAACAAGAGTGAAACTCCATCTAAAAAACGAAAAAAAAATTAGCCAGGCGCGGTGGCGTGTGCCGGTATTCTCAGCTATTTGGGAGGCTGAGGCATGCGACTCACTTGAACCCAGGAAGGTGGAGGTTGCAGTGAACTGAGATCGTGCCACTGTACTGCAGCCTGAGTGATGGAATGAGACTCTGTCTAGAAAAATAAAATTAAAAAAAAAAGCTTATAGCACACAACCTTACTATATACAAGGGAAAATATAAGTAACGACTTGTGAGAATATGCTATATTTGCAACATATATACAAAAGGCATAAAATCCCACTATGCAAAGAGCTTCTACAAATTAATTATAAAAACATAGGGCTCCTAATAGAAAAGTGATTCATAGCAAAATAATGGTTCATAGCCTTTGCTATCTTCACAGAAGATAGACACTAGTCAATAATCAGTTTCATATTATCATAAAAAGTAAATTAAAACACGATATCACTTTACCTCACAATACGACAAAAGTTAAAATTTGATAATATGTATCATTCCTTCAGTCAATAAATATTCACTGAGCACCAAGTAGCATAGTAGTCATCATGGGTACAGTGATGAACAAAATGGTGTCTAGATTCATGGTGCTTACAGTCTAGTGATGTAATCACTAACAAAATAATCACACGAACATAAGTACAAAATTACAAACATAATTGCAAATTAAGTAAATGCTAAAGAGAGTAAGTCTAGGGCATAATCATTGGGACCTTACTGATTACAATGGGATCAAAGAGCACTTCTCTAAGCAAGACTTGCTGGGCTGAAGTGTAAAGGATGACCTGAAATGAACTAATGAGGTTATGGTGTGAAGGGATAGTCACCTTTTTTTTTCAGACGGAATTAACGTGCTCAAAGATCCTTAGGCACATGACATTTGAGGAAACAAAGTGCAGTTAGAGAGGAGGAAAGTCAGTAAGAAAAGCTTGAAAAGATGGGAGTAAGATCCTGCAGCCTGTGGACCACATTAAGGACTTCTGCCTTTACTTAAGAACAATTAAAATCATCAAGTTATGTTAAGCAGAAGAATATGAGCAGAATTGCTTTGTAAAAATCAGGCTGACTTCGGTGTGAAGAAAAGATATGGGGAAACGGATGAAGTGAAATCTTCGGCAAGATTCCAGGTTAGAAAGGATAATTTGGACAATATTAATAAAGTTTGTTTTTTGTTTTTGTTTTTGTTTTTTTTTTTTGAGATGGAGTCTCGCTCTGTCACCCAGGCTGGAGTGCAATGGCCAGATCTCGGCTCACTGCAAGCTCTGCCTCACGGGTTCATGCCATTCTCCTGCCTCAGCCTCCCGAGTAGCTGGGACTACAGGCGCCGCCACCTCGCCCGGCTAATTTTTTGTATTATTTTTAGTAGACACGGGTTTTCACCGTGTTAGCCAGGATGGTCTCGATTTCCTGACCTCATGATCCGCCCATCTCAGCCTCCCAAAGTGCTGGGATTACAGGCTTGAGCCACCGCACCCGGCCAATATTAATAAAGTTAAACATGCACACATCATTCTCTATATGTCCCCAAATTAATTTTCTTCTCTTCTGAACTTGTTTCTTTTCCTGGGTTCATCATCTCAGTGAAACAAAATAGCTATGAGATCTGGGTGCGTCATCTGTAGGGTAACTGGAAGCTGAAGCCATAAGAGTGGACGGCCATGGCGTAAGTCTTTAAAGAAGGAAATTCTCTGAGCATATCACCCTAACAAGAAACTTAGTTCTTCCTTCCCTTCTATTTAATTGGATGATATCCAATTCATCACCCAGTCCTTTAGATTCTCCCTTTAAATTGTTTCTCAAATAAATCCCCTCAATCCATTCTCTGCACCAGTTCAGATTAGTTTCCAGAATATTTAACTATTGCCCCTAGTGGCCTTCTTCCCTTCAGTTCACCATGAACACGGGCAGTGGAATGCAAATATGATTATACACATCCTCCTTAGAATTTTAATGGGCCTTCCCAGCTTACTGAGCGACATCCAAGCGCCTTCACAAGGACTTTTTTTTTCAGTCTCCTGTCTTTTCACCAGGTCAGTGAATTTCCTCTTTTTTTGCCCTCTTCCATTTTGTATAATGGGCTTTTTCTTTTTTGTCTCTCTTTTTCATAAACTGTTCCCTTGATCTGGAACAATACTCCTTTGACTCAGTGGGTTGAGTTTTCCCTTACCTTGTATTTCAGTTGGTGTTCTTCAAGGACAGGGATGTGACTGGCTTGCTTCCCCAAACCTCTCCTACATGCCCAGGACAGTGCCCCACACAACGCTGGGAGTAAAGGCGCTCCCAGGTCACTGGGCGTCCAGCCCCTGTAGATCCAGTGCCTCTTTCCAGAAGGCTTCTGGGGGAGGGCTCGAGCTGGAGCACATGAAAAACCAGGGCCGCTCCAGCGTCTGCCTTCCTTCTCAGGTAACATGAGACTGCTCAAGGGTGGGTGGGTGGGGTTCCCAAAGGGAGAAGCCGTGGCTGTGCCAGTACCAGGTACAGTTGGGGTCGTCCATAAGGCCACAAGGGACTCGGGGTCGCATCCTCTGAGACCACTGTTTCAAGGTGGCCAGGGAGTGTTGCAACGATTCTGGTTATTACAGTTATACGAAGCCAAAGTGTCAGAGGTGTTTGAACCAGAGCAACTCCATCTTGTGTTTTTATTATCATTATTTGCTGTTGTTGTTGTTGTTTTTTGAACAGTCTCGCTCTGTCGCCCAGGCTGGAGTGCAATGGCACCATCTCAGCTCACTGCAACCTTCACCTCCCAGGTTCAAGCAATTCTCCTGTCTCAGCCTCCTGAGTAGCTGGGATTACAGGTGCGCACCACCATGCCCGGCTAATTTTTCTATTTTTAGTGATGGGGTTTCATCATGTTGGTCAGGCTGGTCTCAAACTCCTGACCTCATGATCCGCCAGCCACAGCCTCCCAAAGTGGTGGGATTACAGGCGTGAGCCACCACGCTTGGCCTTGTTTTGTTTTTTTGAGACACAGTTTCACTATGTTGCCCAGGCTGGAGTGCAATGCCAAGATCTTGGCTCACAGCAACCTCCACTTCCCGGGTTCAAGTGATTCTCCTGCCTCAGCCTCCCGAGTAGCTGGGATTACAGGCGCCTGCTACCACACCCGGCTAATTTTTGTATTTTTAGTAGAGATGAGGTTTCACCATGTTGGCCAGGCTGATCTCAAACTCCTGACCTTGGGTAATCTGCCCGCCTTGGCCTCCCAAAGTGCTGGGATTACAGGCATGAGCCACTGCTCCCAGCAACTCCATCTTAAACAAGAGCTGGGTAAAATAAGGCTGAGGCATACTGGGCTGCGTTCCAAGACCGTTAGGCATTCTAAGTCACAGTATGAGACAGGAGGTCAGCATGAGATACAGGTCATAAAGACCTTGCTGATAAAAGTTTACAGTAAGGAAGCCGCCTAAAACCCACCAAAACCAAGATGGCAATGAGAGTGACTTCTGGCTGTCCTCAGTGCTACAACTTCCACTGTCAGAGGTGGTTGAACTAGGGCAACTCTATCTTTAGTAGGAGTAGATAGAGTTGGGTAAAATAAGGCTGAGACCTGCTGGCCTTCATTCCCTGGAGGTTAAGGCATTCTTAGTCACAGGATGAGATATGAGGTTGGCACAAAATACGTGTCATAAACACCTTGCTGATAAAACAGGTTGCAGTAAACAAGCCGACTAAACCCACCAAAACCAAGATGTGTGATGAGAGCGACCTCTGATTGTCCTCACTGCCCACCAGTGGCCATGGCAACATCAGGAAGTTACCCTATATGGTCTAGAAAGAGGAGGCATGAATAATCCACCCCTTGTTTAGCATATAATAAAGAAATAACCATAAAAATGCGCAACCAGCACCCTCGGGGCTGCCCTGCCTATGGATTAGCCATTCTTTATTCCTTTACTTTCCTAATAAACTTGCTTTCACTTTATGCATTCGCCTCGAATTCTTTCTTGTGCGAGATCCAAGAACCCTCTCTTAGAGTCTGAGATCCAGACCCCTTTCCAGTAACAAAAGGTCTTGGACTGAAGTACTGACTCCACAGTCTTTAAGTATCCTAGTTATTTAATAGTTGCGGTCTCGGGCTCTTGTTGGGTCGCGGTGGGTTCTGGGAAGTGTAGTTCGCCTGAGTCTCCAGTTCCTTGTCTCTGGGCGGTGTGTGCACGCCAGCGAGGCACTGTGGGAGTCGTAGTACGGGAGGAAAACCCTATACCCTCTCTCGTGGGCCGCAGGAGTTTGGGGGAATCTAGTCGCTAAAGCCCTACATAGTCTTCCGGCTTTGGGCGTGGCCGCGATGCACTCTGGGAGTCGTAGTAGGGGAATACAGTCCTCTGCCCTTTTGCGCAGGGTCGCAGGAGGTTCTGGGAAGTGTAGTTGCCTGAAGCTCGTGTTCTTTGTCTTTCGGTGATGTGCGCGTGGCCTCAAGGCACCCTGGGAGTTGTAGTGGGGCGGGGAAAGTCATTTGCTTTCTCCAGCGGGGTCGCGGTTGTTTCTGGGAAGTGTGGTTGCCTGAGTCCCGCGTTCTTCGTTTCTCGGCTGGTTGTGCGTGTTGCCGAGAGGCACGCGGGGAGTTATAAGAACCGAAAGCCCTGTGTAGTCTCCCGCGGGGGGCCGCGGTTGTTTCTGGGAAGTGTGGTTGCCTAGGTCCCGAGTTCTTTGTTCCTAGGCTCTGGGGTGGGAGGATAGCCCTATGCGATGGAGCGCGGGGCCGCGGGGCCTTCTGGGAATTGTAGTTGTCCCAGGCCCTCGTTCTTTGTTTCCTCGCGCGGGAGCGCGGCGCTCTGGGAGATCCAGTAGGAACGAAAACCGTATGCCCTTGCGCGCAGGGCCGCATTGGTTTCTGGGAATTGTAGTTTTTGAGGCAGGCGGCCTGGTGGGGTGACGTCCGCGAGGCTCCTGAAGACGCATTCCTGCGACGCCCGCGGTGGGGCCCTCGGGGGCGGCTCCGAGCGTCTGGCCTGTGTAGGCAAGGAAAGGAGTACCCCGGTCTGCGCCGGATGGCCCCGGGCGGTGACTCGGTCCGGAGCCCCGGAACGCGACACCCACCTGGCCGGAAGCACAACGGAAACGCGCCGTCCTGTGGCCACTGTTAGGTGGCCGGGTTCTGGGGAGGCGCGCCGTGGCAGGAGGAGAAAGCCGGCGCCGGTGGTCCAAGCGCCCTCTCTCGGGGCCCCGCTCTCTACGTGGGAGGCGCGGAGCGGGGACCACGGGAATCCCCAGTGCGGGATCTAGTGACTTGGGCGCGGCCTAGCTGGCCCGTTCGCTCAGGGCGCCTCTCTCTGCCAGGTCTGCCATTTTACACTTTCTGATCTCCTCGGTCCCTTCTGTGAGCTATGTCTCAGGTAAGCTGATGATATATATATATATATATATATATATATTTTTTTTTTTTTTTTTTTTTTTTCTTTGAAAGACAGAGACAGGGTCTCCTCCTGTCGCCCAGGCTGGAGTGCAGTGGGGCGATCATAGCATCCTGTAACCTCAAACTCTTGGCCTCAAGTGAGCCAACCCATTGAGCCTGTCTCCTCTTTTCTTTGTGAAGTGCAGCCGTATTTTTCAGGACTTGGGACGTGGCTTTCTCTTACAACCACCTGCCTGGCGGAACCCCAGGACCCTGTCCCCTGTTCCTCCTTTTCAGGTGCTTATACTTAAGTATACATGAAGAGAGTGACAGGAAGCTCTCCAGATGTGGGCGGGATTTCTGACCTGGCTGGTATGTTTTAGGGTGGGAGGGTAGGGTGCCAGCTGTTACATTGCCTCTTCTTCCCACAGTATTAGAACGAGGAGTGCTTTGCGTTACTGCAGCGCCCCTTCATTCATTTATTGAATATGTTCTTACTGAACCTCTACTTTCAGTGGTTCCCACAGTGTGATCCTTGGACCAGCAGTATCAGCATCATCTGAGAACTTGTTAGAAATGAATATTCTTGAGTCCTACCCCAGACCTTCTGAATCAGAAACTGGGAATTTGGCCCAGCAATCTAACAGTCCTTCCAAGTGCTTCTAACGCTCAGCTCATTCTATGTCTGGAGGATGCAGAAGTGACCAAAACAAAATCTCTGAACCCATAGAGCTCATTTTTCTGACATGACATAAGGAACACATTTTTATTTTGATTGGGGCTAAGAGTTTGGCTGGTAATTGTGCTTCACAGCAGTGGGGATAACAGGGTCAACTATTCAAAATGAGTCCCTCATTTTCAGTTCCACTTCTTTGTCCTACTTTTTGTCATACTTCTCTCCAAATTCAGAGGCTTTCTGAGTTTTTCTAGGGAATCCAATTTTCACCTCTGCTGCAGATCTTGCTGTGTAGGAAACAGCTGCTTTATTAGTCAACAGTCTTTAATCACTTTTTTATTAAACTTCAAAACTGTAAAATATAACTGCCATCCATCTGGGGCTGCTACTACTTTGAGACCTTTTAAATTCCCATTCATGCCTTATAGATCTATGTGGATCACTCAAGTGGTGCAAAACCAGGCTGCAAAGCAAGGGCTTCTATATTTTTCTCCCTAACTCCGAGGGAAAGTGCTTTAGGTTCTATCCTGGGAGGTGTTACATTCTCTTCTTGCAGAATCAAGATTCTTTACTGCCTATCCTCCTTGTTCTGTGACATTGACAAAATTACCACCAAGTTTCACAGGTATTTATTTAGGATTAGGGGTGACTGGAACAAACTTGAGACTATATGCCCCATTTGAAGGGTGCTGCTATTATCTGCTATAGCCAATTATTACCCTGAATAAATTCTGGCTGAATTATATTAAAATAGGCTGATATTGGCCGGGCGCGGTGGCTCACGCCTGTAATCCCAGCACTTTGGGAGGCCGAGGCGGGCGGATCACAAGGTCAGGAGATCGAGACCACGGTGAAACCCCGTCTCTACTAAAAATACAAAAAATTAGCCGGGCGCGGTTGTGGGCGCCTGTAGTCCCAGCTACTCGGGAGGCTGAGGCAGGAGAATGGCGTGAACCCGGGAGGCGGAGCTTGCAGTGAGCAGAGATCGCGCCACTGCACTCCAGCCTGGGCTGGGCGACAGAGCGAGACTCCGTCTCAAAAAAAAAAAAAAAAAAAAAAAAAAAAGGCTGATATTAAGGAAAATATACATTGTTTATTAACATAAAGGAATACTGTAAAATCTTAAGAATTTTTACAACCAATGCCAAAAATCCATATTGTTCATATGTATAATCCTTTATTTTGAACAAAACTGTAAATTGTCTCAGGACAGATAATTTATGTTTTTTCTCCTTTTCTCCAGTTATGCAACAAAACACAAAAGCTAGGCTCTTCATTATATAATTACTCAGAATTCTGAAAACTCCCATTGTTGCTACTTAGACACATTGCCTAACCTCCACAGTGAGACTCATTTTATACTTGCAGGGAGTTTGGGAGCATGGGTACTGGTCATGCAGATATCTGTATGTCATTTCAGGGGTCAGTGACATTCAGAGATGTGGCCATAGACTTCTCCCAGGAGGAGTGGAAATGGCTTCAGCCTGCTCAGAGAGATCTGTACCGATGTGTAATGTTGGAGAACTATGGCCATCTGGTCTCACTGGGTAATTATTCCTCTTCATCTCCCTCAAGTCAAAATTTGACCTTTAGGGTGGCTGTTATAATTATCTGGCTGAATATTCCCAAGATAGGTATGGGGTTTCTTAAAATTAGTAAGATGGGGACGTAAGTGTACCTTATTTTTAGACATTTTAAAAACTTCCATCTGACATTTCTTTTGTGGCCCTTGTTAGGATTCAACAACTGATTTTGAATTTATTTCATTTTCTGCAAGCAGGTCTTTCCATTTCTAAGCCAGATGTGGTTTCCTTATTGGAGCAAGGGAAAGAACCCTGGCTGGGGAAAAGGAATGTGAACAGAGACCTGTTTTCAGGTGAGTGAGTTGGAAGCTGATGGGAAAATTTTTTAAAACCACTCAATTAGTCAATGAGAAAGGAATACTTTTTAATATGTTGATTGGAAAATTTTCCCTTAAAGATACCAGAGATAGGCCGGGCGTGGTGGCTCACACCTGTAATCCCAGCACTTTGGGAGGCCAGGGCAGGTGGATCACAAGGTCAGGAGATCGAGACCATCCTGGCTAACACGGTGAAACCCCGTCTCTACTAAAAATACAAAAAATTAGCCGGGTGTGGTGGCGGCGCTTGTAGTCCCAGCTACTTGGGAGGCTGAGGCAGGAGAATGGTGTGAACCCGGGAGACAGAGCTTGTGGTGAGCCGAGATTGCGCCACTGACTCCAGCCTGGGCGACAGAGCGAGACTGTGTCTCAAAAAAAAAAAATACCAGAGATATAAAGACTGAAGTTTCACTTACAACTCCATAAAGGACTACTTCATACCCAGTTCTCTTTGTTTTTTCTATATTACGTAACAGCTAACATACTGAACCAGTTCTCACTTTATACTTCCTCTACTTTCTCACAGGTATCTTTTTTGTTGTCATTGTTCGTTCTGTCTGGTCTGTGAATTTCATTTCTTTTTGTTTTTTCCTCCCTTTCTTTCTTCAAATGGACATATATTTCTATTGCCTAAATCCAACCTGAGAAAGAAAGAAAAATTAAAAAGTACATATATTGCTGTTCTGTTTAATCACCTGGAAAGGATTAGCTCATTACTCTTTAATTAACTGATATTTATTCCTTCACATACACTCTTAATATTTACAGAAATTTTAATCTTGTCAATCTTAAGACTCTCTATTAAATGCTACAGAGACTAGAGGGTGTATAAAAGTGTAATAACTATCAAGGAATTCATGGCCTAGTGATGTGTCTAAATAACTTGCATTAGATATCCTCAAATTAGCAGTTCAGCAGTGAAAAAAGGAATTTCCAGTTGGCGTTTTAGGCTTGGATAATTTGGATACAGATTTTAGTAGAGAAACAGACAGAAAAGGGTCATTTTTGGAGAAAAGGTGATGAATTCTGTAAGTTCTGAATTTTGTAAGTTCTGTAAGTTCTATAGTTGATTCTACAGCATTTTTTTTTTTTTTTTTTTTGAGACGGAGTCTCGCTCTGTCGCCCGGGCTGGAGTGCAGTGGCCGGATCTCAGCTCACTGCAAGCTCTGCCTCCCGGGTTCACGCCATTCTCCTGCCTCAGCCTCCCGAGTAGCTGGGACTACAGGCGCCCGCCACCTTGCCCGGCTAGTTTTTTGTATTTTTTAGTAGAGACGGGGTTTCACCGTGTTAGCCAGGATGGTCTCGATCTCCTGACCTCGTGATCCACCCGTCTCGGCCTCCCAAAGTGCTGGGATTACAGGCTTGAGCCACCGCGCCTGGCCTACAGCAGATGTTTAATGGAGGTACACTGATTTTTAGAGAAAAAAGGAGGAATGCATACATTTTATGAGGCAGCAGCTTAGGACTGATGAAACAGGTGCCATGAAAACTGAGCTGTAGCTTTAAGGAGAGTAGTGGTTGTTAATATGAAATGCTGCAGAGTTCGTTAGGAGAATGTCCAGAAGGATTTGCAAAGGAGGTACTAATGTGGGCTGAAGCCATGAGGTGGAACAGGTGCAGGGAAACTTCGTTTAGTGGGAGCAAATGAGGAAAAATATCCTTTTTGAATTAAAAAATAACAAAACCGATAAAAGTATGTACGAAGGAAGTGAGGAAAAAGGAAAACATGGAAGTTGCCTCTAATTCTACTACTTTTTTTTTTTTCTTTTGAGACAAAGTCTCGCTCTTGTACCCCAGGCTAGAGTGTGATGGCACAATCTCAGCTCACTGCAACCTCCGCTGTCCAGGTTCAAGCGCTTCTCCTGCCTTAGCCTCCCGAGTAACTGGGATTGCAGGCGCCTGCTACCACGCCTGGCTAATTTTTGTAGTTTTAGTAGAGATGGGGTTTCACCATGTTGGCCAGGCTGGTCTCAAACTCCTGACCTTGTGATCCGCCCACCTAGGCTTCCCAAAGTGCTGGGATTAAAGGCGTGAGCCACTGCGCCCAGCCTGATTCTACTACTTTAACACAGTTCTTGAAGTTTTTATGTGTTCCTTCCAGTATCTTATTTTGAAAATTCTTTTCATTGTGAAATATCACACACAGACAGAAGTAATGCATGAACATACATGTATACTTAATAAATTACTATAAGGCAAACACCCATGTGACCAAGGTCAATAAGCACAACACTGCTAGGTTTCTTGCAAGCCTTCCGTGTGCTCATCCTCATCCTCCAATAAAGCCAATCATCTCTTGCTCTTATGGTAAAGTAGCTTCCTTGGTTTTCTTTATAGTTTAATCAGCTGTTTGCATTTGTGTTCATTATAGTTTAGATTTGTGTGTTTGTGAACTTTATATAGAAAGATTTATAATGTATTTATTGATTTGCTTCTCCAAATTATTTTAAAAATGTTTTTGGCTGTGCATGGTGACTCATGCCTATAATTCCAATACTTTGGGAGACTGAGTTGGGAGAATCACTTGAGGCCAGGAGTTTAAGACAAGCCTGGGCAACCTAGAGAGACCCTGTCTCTACAAAAAATTTTTAAAAGCTAGCTAGGCATGGTGGCATGTGCCCATAGTTCTAGCTACCTGAGAGGCTGAGGCAAGAGAACCACTTGAGCCTAGGAGTTTCAGGCTGCAGTGAACTGTGATTGTGCCACTGCACTCTAGCCTGGGCAACAGAGCAAGACCCTATTTTTTTTAAAAGTTAAAATTTTTTTTTCGTTGTACAAGTAAGTATACTACAATTTATTCTTTCTACTATTGAGGGCTTCTTTTTTGCACATTTAGAGATACTGCAAGCAATGTTGTTACTGTGCTTGTATCCTGATACATATTGGCACGTTTCTCTGTGGTTTATATATAGGACTGGAATTGCCAGGTTGGAGGATAATGCACCTCTTTAAGTCATTAGATAATGCCAAAATGTTTTCCAAAGACCCTTAACTGACTTATACTCCCACAAACACAATAAGTGAATGCCTCTGGGCATCATAATTTTCACCTATCAGAAGGGTATGCAGTGGTAGCTCGTGGTTTAAACTTGCATTTATCAGGCTGTTAATGAAGTTGAGCACCTTTTCACATGTTTATTGAACATGTAGGTATCCCCATCTGCGAAGTACATCTTGAAGATTTTTGCTCATTTATCTACTGGATTCTTTTATTGATTTGTAGAAGTTATATATATATATATATATATATATATATATTTTTTTTTTTTTTTTTTTTGAGACGGAGTCTTGCTCTGTGGCCCAGGCTGGAGTGCAGTGGCCGAATCTCAGCTCACTGCAAGCTCCGCCTCCCGGGTTCACGCCATTCTCCTGCCTCAGCCTCCGGAGTAGCTGGGACTACAGGCGCCCGCCACCACGCCCGGCTAGTTTTTTTGTATTTTTAGTAGAGACGGGGTTTCACCGTGTTAGCCAGGATGGTCTCGATATCCTGACCTCGTGATCCGCCTGTCTCGGCCTCCCAAAGTGCTGGGATTACAGGCTTGAGCCACCGCGCCCGGCCTGAAGTTATATATTTTAGATAGAAATCCTTTGCTAATTATATGTACTTCAAAATCTTTCACATGTGGCTTATTTTGTTTTACCTTCATAGCTTATTTTGATGAACAGAAATTCTTAATTTTAGTGTAGTCAGATGTATCAATCTTTTCCTTTATGTTTAGTATTTTTTTAGCCTGTTTAAGAAATATTTCCCTACGAAGGGATTGTGATGAAGACATCTTCCTATATTTTCTTTTTAAAAAGCCTACTTGTTTTGCGATTCACATTTAGATCCATTGTTCACTTTATTTTGTCATGTGAGTTAGTAGTCAACTTTGCTATCTTCTGTATGGAGATCCAGTTATCACAGTACCATTTATTGATACATCAACCCTTTTCCTCACTGTTTTGAAATTAAATGTCAATTTTTGTGTTTGTATGTTTCTAGGTTCTCAATTCTCTTTCATTTTTCTCTTTGCTCAAATCTATACAGCCTTAGTTATAGATTTAATGATTAACATTTTATTGTATTTGTCTTACCCCTGCCCCTTTTTTTCTCTGAATTATTTTAAGTAAACAGGGCTACCATTTAAGAGTTGTTGCTGCAACCTAGTGTAGATCTAATCATTACCTGAACTATGTAGGTATCCAGGGAGCTGAGGGAGGTAGACAGATTGGAAATAAAGTGAAGAAGTAGACTCAAAAGGACCTGGCAATTGGCTAGATGGCAGACATGAAGAAGACTGAGAAGTTGTGGTTGACATTAGTCTTTTTGGTGGTATGATTGTTTCCTTAGTAAAAAAAGGATCAGCAAGTTGGTAGGGGAGGAGAAGATTATATTGAGACTTGTTGAGTTTTGGGTTTCTGTGGGATATGAATATATAAATCCAGTAGGCAATTGAGTATCATATTCAAGAGGTTTCAAATGCATATGCCTAAGCCCCACCCTGGAAATTCTAAATTGGTAGGTTTGGGGTGGAACCAAATAATTTGCATTTCTTTCTTTTTTTGGCTAGTCCAAAAAAAAAAAAAAGCAGTGGGAGTGGAGGAGAAACAAATCTGTAACTAGTTGTGATCAATGACTTGTAAACTCCACTGCATTCCGACCAGCCAGAATTTGCATTTCCAACAAATGACCAGATGATGCTGATGCTGAACTAAAGTAGACATTTAGGAGTTACCTGCACAGCTTCTTAAAATTTTGAATTTTCTTTGTAAAATCGTTGCATTCTGTTGTTTATTCTTAAGCAACTTTCCTCAGTTTCTTTTCTAGATTGCTTCTCTATAGGAATGTTAGTGAATTTGTATATTTATATGTCTTTATCTTTATTATAGAAATAAAAATACGGTTGGGTGCAGTGGCTCACGCCTGTAATCCCAGCACTTTGGGAGGCCAAGGTGGGCAGATCACCTGAGGTTAGGAGTTCAAGACCAGCTTGGCTAACATGGTGAAACCCGTCTCTACTAAAATACAAAAATGAGCAGGGTGTGGTGGTGTGCGCTTGTAATCCTAGCTACTCGGGAGGCTGAGGCGGAAGAATCGCTGGAACCTGGGAGGCAGAGGTTGCAGTAAGTCGAGATCATGCCATTGCACTCCAGCCTGGGCGACAGCAAGACTCTGTCTAAAAGAAAAAAAGAAAAAGGAAGGAAGAAAGAAGGGAAGGAGGAAGGGAAGAAGGAAGGAAGGCTCTAAATCTTTCTAGATTTTTTTCCTGCAGATACCATGGTAGTATATAGAATAGTTTCACTGCACTAAAAATTCTCTGTGTTCTGCCTAATCATCCATTCCTAACCCTTGGTATCCACTGATTTTTGTTACTGTCTCCATAGTTTTGCCTTTTCCAGAACGTCGGAGAGTTGGAATTAACCTTTTCAAAATGGCTTATTTCACATAATAATGCATAGTAATATGCATTTTGGTTACTTGCATGTCTTTTCATGGCTTGATAGCTCATTTCTTTTTAGCACTGAATAATATTCCACTGTCTGCATGTACTGCAGTTGACTTTTATCTGTTCACCTACTTAAGGACATCGTGGTTGCTTCCGAAGTTTTGACAATTTTGAATAAAGCACATCTGTGTGCAGGTTTTTGTATGGGCATAAGTTTTCATTTCATTTGGGTAAATACCAAGGAGTGTGACTGCTGGGTCCTATGGTAAGAATATATTTAGTTTTGTAAGAAACTGCCAAAATATCTTCCAAAGTGATTGTACCATTTTGTGTTCCCACCAGCAATGAATGATTGATATTATCATGTGATTTTATTTTTTTATCACGGTTGGTTGTTGGATTTTGCTGATGCTTTTATTGCTTCTGTTGATATTGTGTGATTTTACTTCTTTAGCTTGTTGATGTAATGGATTACAATTTACATTAATTGATTTTCAAATGTTGAACCAGCCCTGTATACCTGGGATAAATTCCACTTGGTCATGGAGTATAATTCCCTTTATACATTGTTGGATTAAATTGACTAATATTTTGTTGAGAGTTTTTACATTTATGTTCATGAGAGATACTGGTCTGTCATTTTTATTTTCTTATAATTCCTTTGGTTTTGATATTAGGGCAGTGCTGGCCTTATAGAATGAGTGAGGATTATTCCCTCTGCTTCTATCATCTGGGGTTTGGTATAATTTCTTCCTTAAATGTTTGGTAGAACTTACCAGTGAACCTTGATGCTTTTGTTTTTGAAAGTTATTAATTATTCATTTGAATTTTTTTTTTTTTTTTTTTTTTTTGAGACAGGGTCTCACACACTGTTGTCCAGGCTGTAGTGCAGTGGTGCAATCATGGCTCACTGCAGCCTCAACTTCCCTGGGCCCAGGTGATCCTCCCACCTCAGCCTCCCAAGTAGCTGGGACTACAGGCACACTCCACCATGCCCAGCTCATTGTGCATTTTTTGCAGAAACGGCGTTTCACCATGTTGCCCAGGCTAGTCTTGAATATCTAGGTTCAAGCAATTCTGCCCACCTTGGCCTCCCAAATTGCTGGGGTTATAAGTGTGAGCCACCGCACGCAGCCTCGTTTGATTTCTTTGCTATTCAGATAGTTTTCTCCTTATTGTGTGAGCTTTGGCAATGTATGTCTTTCAAGGAATTGGTCCATTTTATCTTTGTTATCAAATTTGTGGGCATAGAGTTATTCATGGTATTCCTTTATTATCCTTTTTATATCCATGAAATTTATACTGAGGCCCCCTTTCATTGCTGATATTAATAATGTGTGACATCTTTTTTTCTTAATTAGCCTGGCTAGAGGCTTGATTTTAATTATCTTTTCAGAGAACTAGCTTGATGTGGTTGCTTTTCTCTATTAATACCCTATTTTTAATTTCATCAATATTTGTGCTTTTTTTTTTTTTTTGAGACAGAGTTTCTTTTTGCCCAGGCTGGAGTTCAGTGGCACGATCTCACTCACTGCAACCTCTGCCTCCCGGCAGTGATTCTCCTGCCTTAGCCTCCCGAGTAGCTGGGATTCCAGTTGCACGCCACCACGCCCAGCTAATTTTGTATTTTTAGTAGAGACGGGGTTTCACCATGTTGGCCAGGCTGGTCTTGAACTCCTGACCTCCCGTAATCCACCCACCTCAGCCTCCCAAAGTGTTGGGATTATAGACGTGAGCCACTGCGCCCAGCCTATTTTTTTTGAGTCAGGATCTTGCTCTGTCACCTAAGCTGGAAAGCAGTGCCACAATCATAGCTCACTGTAACCTAAATTTCCTGGGCTCAAGCCTTCCTCCTCCCTTAGATTCCAA
This sequence comes from Macaca fascicularis, assembly GCF_037993035.2. NCBI lineage: Eukaryota > Metazoa > Chordata > Mammalia > Primates > Cercopithecidae > Macaca > Macaca fascicularis. Next base: position 140,178,011 of record NC_088385.1, read on the forward strand.
ATAGCTATGAGTACAGACACATGCCAACACTCCTGACTAAATATTTTATTTTTTATTTGTAAAGACAGAGTCTTGCTATGTTATCCAGTCTGGTCTTGAACTCCTGTCCTCAGATGATCTTCCCACCTTGGCCTCCCAAAGTGCTGGGATTACAGGTGTGAGCCACTGCACCTGGGCCCTTTGATTTTTCTTTTCTTCTTCCTTTGAATTTAATTTGCTCTTTTAAAAATTTCCTAACATAGAATGTAGATGATTGATTTACATTTTTTCTAATACATTAATTCAATGCTGTAAATTTTTCTTTAAGCACTGCTTTCACTGCATCCCAGATTATCCCACTGAAGTACACTATATTTTCGTTTTCATTTAGTTCAAAATATTTTAAAATTTCTTTTTAGATTTCTTGTTCATGTTACTTAGAAGTGTAGTGTTCAATGTCCATGTGTTTTGAGATTTTCCTTTTAATCTTTCTGTTATTGATTTCTGGTTTCATTCCATTGTGGTCTGACAGCACACATTATATGATTTCTATTCTTTGAAATTTGTTAAGATGTGTGTTATGACTAAGAATCTTGGTGAATGTCTTGTGAATTGGAGACGAATGTGTAATCTGTTGTTGCATGAAGTAGTCTACTGATATCAGTTGATTGATGGCGTTAAGTTCAGCTATGTTCTTGCTGATTTTCTGCCTGCTGGATCTGTCCAGTTCTGAAAGAGGGGTGTTGAAGTCCCCAACTATAATAGCGCTTTCATCTGCTTCTCCTTACTGTTTTATCAGGCTTTGCCTAATGTATTTTGATGCTCTGTTGTTAGGCACATGCACACTAAGGATTTTTATGATTCTTTCTTGGAGTATTGACCCCTTTATCATTATGCAATGCTCTCCTTTAACCTTGCTCTGAAGGTGATATTTTCCTTGCTCTGAAGTCTGCTGTGTCTGAAATTTCCTTGCTCTGAAGTCTACTGTGTCTGAAATTAATTTAGCTACTCCTGCTTTCTTTTGGTAAGTGTTAGTATAGTATACCTTTCTCTACTCACTTATTCTAAATCTATATGCATCTTCATATTTAAACTAGGTTTCTTGTACACAACATATAGTTGGGTCTTGTTTTGTGCTGCACTCTGACAGTGTCTTAAGTTAGTGTATTTAGACTGTTGACCTTTATTTATTTTTAAAATTTATTTATTTTGTGGCTGGGTGCGGTGGCTCATGCCTGTCATCCTGGCACTATGGGAGGGCGAGATGGGCGGATCATGAGGTCAGGAGAGCGAGACCATTCTGGCTAACATGGTGAAACCCCATCTATACTAAAAGTATAAAAAATTAGCCAGGCGTGGTGGCAGATGCCTATAGTCCCATCTACTTGGGAGGCTGAGGCAGGAGAATAGCGTGAACCCGGGAGGTGGAGGTTGCAGTGAGCTGAGATTGCGCCACTGCACTCCAGCCTGGGCGACAGCGAGACTCTGTCTCAAAAAAAAAAAAAAAAGTATTTATTTTTTTTAGAGACAGGGTCTCCCCCCGTTTCTCAGGATAGATTGCAATGATACGGTTATAGCACACTGCTGTCTCAAATTCCTGGGCTCAAGAGATCCTTTTGCCTCAGTCTCCCAATGTGCTGGGTAAATTATAGGCATGAGGCACCACATCTAACCTCGTGTGTGTGTGTGTGGTTTTTTTTTTTTTTTTTGAGGTGGAGTCTCACTCTGTAGCCCAGACTGGAGTGCAGTGGCACAATCTTGGCTCACTGCAACCTCCACCTCTTGGGTTCAAGTGATTCTTCTGCTTCAGCTTCCCGTGTAGCTGAGACTACAGGTGCCCAACACCACACTTGGCTAATTTTTGTATTTTTAGTAGAGACGGGGTTTCACCATGTTGGCCAGGCTGGTCTCGAACTCCTGACCTCAGGTGATCTGCCCACCTCGGCCTTCCAAAGTGCTGGGATTACAGGCACGAGCCTCCGTGCCCGGCCCTCTTTTGTGTTTTTTTATTAAGCATTTTACATGATTTTATTTTCTCTTCTTCTCTTAGCATATTGATCATACTTCTTTTTCTTGTGGTTGTCCTAAAGTTTGCAATATACATTTTTTTTTTTGAGATGGAGTCTTGTTCTGTCGCCCAGGCTGGAGTGAAGTGGCATGATCTTTCCTCACTGCAACCTCCACCTCCTGAGTTCAAAGGATCCTCCTGCCTCAGCCTCCAGAGTAGCTGGGATTACAGGCGCGCATGCTACCATGCCTGGCTAATGGTTTGCATTTTTAGTAGAGATAGGGTTTTGCCATGTTGGCCAGGCTGGTCTCAAACTCCTGACCTTAAGTAATCCACCTGCCTTGGCCTCTCAAAGTGCTGGGATTACAGGCATGAGCCACCACACCCAGCCTACATTTATAAATAATCCAACCCTACTTTCAAATAATACTATGCCACTTCATATGTAGTGCAGGTACCTTATAATAAAATATTTCTTATTATTTCCTCCAGTCCTTAGTATCACTGTTATCATTCATTTCACTTATATGTAAGCTATAATCATAAAATACGTTATTATTATTATTATTTTGGAGACAGAGTCTTGCTGTGTTGCCCAGGCTGGAGTGTAGTGGCACGATCTTGGCTCACTGCAACCTCTGCCTCCCAGGTCCAAGTGATTCTCCTATCTCCGCCTCCTGAGTAGCTGGGACTACAGGTGTGTGCCACCACGCCCAGCTAATTTTTTGTATTTTATTTTATTTTATTTATTTATTTATTTTTGAGACAAAGTCTCGCTCTGTCACCCAGGCTGGAGTGCAGTGGCACCATCTCGGCTCACTGCAACCTCCGCCTTCTGGGTTCAAGCGATTCTTCTGCCTCAGCCTCCCGAGTAGCTGGGACTACAGGTGTGTGCCACCACGCCCGGCTAATTTTTTGTATTTTATTTTATTTTATTTATATATTTTTGAGACAGAGTCTCGCACTGTCACCCAGGCTGGAATGCAGTGGCACCTTCTCAGCTCACTGCAACCTCTGCCTTCTGGGTTCATGCCATTCTTCTGCCTCAGCCTCCAGAGTAGCTGGGACTACAGGTGTGTGCCACCACATCCAGCTAATTTTTTGTATTTTATTTTATTTTATTTATATAGTTCTGAGACAAGAGTCTCGCTCTGTCACCCAGGCTGGAGCGCAGTGGCACCATCTCAGCTCACTTCAACCTCCGCCTCCTGGGTTCAAGTGATTCTTCTGCCTCAGCCTCCCGAGTAGCTGGGACTACAGGTGCGAGCCACCACGCTCAGGTAATTTTTGTGTTTGTAGTAGAGACAGGGTGTCACCATATTGGCCAGGTTGGTCTCGAACTCCTAGACCTCATCATCCACCCGCCTCGGCCTTCCAAAGGGCTGGGATTACAGGTGTGAGCCACTGCACTTGGCCTTATATTTTATTTATTTTTTGAGGTGTGAGTCTTGCTCTGTCACCCAGGCTGGAGTGCAATGGCTCACTGCAGCCTCTGCCTCCTGGGTTCCAGAGATTCTCCTGCCTCAGCTTCCTGGGTAACTGGGATTACAGGTGCACGCCATCACGCCTGGCTTTTTTTTTTTTTTTTTTTTTTGAGAGATGGAATCTCGCTGTCGCCCAGGCTGGAGTGCAGTAGCGTGATCTTGGCTCACTGCAAGCTCTGCCTCCCGGGTTCACGTCATTCTCCTGCCTCAGCCTTCCGAGTAGCTGGGACTACAGGCGCCTGCCACCATGCCTGGCTAATTTTTTGTATTTTTTATAGAGACAGGGTTTCACCGTGGTCTCGATCTCCTGACCTCGTGATCCGCCTGCCTCGGCCTCCCAAAGTGCTGGGATTACAGGCGTGAGCCATTGCACACGGCCTAATTTTTGTATTTTTAGTAGAGGTGGGGTTTCATTATGTTGGCCAGGCTGGTCTCAAACTCCTGACCTCAGGTGATCTGCCCACCTGGGCCTCCCAAAGTGCTGGGATTACAGGTATGAGCCACCATGCCTGGCCAATTGTTTGTATTTTAGTACAGATGGGGTTTCACCATGTTTTCCAGGCTGGTCTCAAACTCCTGAGGTCAGGCAATCCACCCACCTTGGCCTCCCAAAGTGCTAGGATTACAGGCGTGAGCCACTGTGCCCGGCCAATACATTGTTATTATTTTGAACAAACTATTGTCTGTGAGGTTAATTAAAAATAAGAAAAATAAGGCTGGGTGCAGTGGCTCACACTTGTAATCTCAGTACTTTGGGAGGCTTAGGTGGGAGGTGCTTAAGCCCAGGAATTTGAGGCTGTGGTGAGATATAATCCCAACACTGTTCTCTAGCCTGGGCAATACAGCAAGACACTCAAGACCCTGTCTTTTTAAAAAATAAAATATTGGGGCCGGGCGCGGTGGCTCACGCCTGTAATCCCAGCACTTTGGGAGGCCGAGGCGGGCGGATCACAAGGTCAGGAGATCGAGACCACGGTGAAACCCTGTCTCTACTAAAAATACAAAAAATTAGCCGGGCGCGGTTGTGGGCGCCTGTAGTCCCAGCTACTCGGGAGGCTGAGGCAGGAGAATGGCGTGAACCCGGGAGGCGGAGCTTGCAGTGAGCCGAGATCGCGCCACTGCACTCCAGCCTGGGCGACAGAGTGAGACTCCGTCTCAAAAAAAAAAAAAATTTATTTTACTTTTACTTATTTCTTCTTAAATGGTATTCCTTTCTTTATGTAGGTCTGAGTTTCTGACGTGTATCATTTTCCATCTCTCTGAACTTCTTTCAACATTTCTTTCAGGGCAGGTCTACTGGCAACAGATTTCTTTAAAAAACTTTTATTTTTTGTAAGAGAGTAATTTCTCCACTTTTGAAGGACAATCTTACAGGCTACAGAATTGTGGGCTGGAGAGTTTTTTTTTTTTTTCCTCTCAGCACTTTAAATATTTTACTCCACTCTGTTATTTTTCATGGTTTCTGAGAAGATCTGATGTACGGTAGTCCTCCCCTATCTTCAGGGGATATTTTCAAAAACCTCCGATGTATGCCTGAAACTGCAGGTAGTATTGAACCTCATTGCCATTGGTTAGAACATGTTTCTGTTCATGTCTTCCACCCAAAAATGTAATGCCTTTTCCGTTTTCCTTTTTTTTCCCTTTTTTGACAGGGTCTCACTTTGTCACCCAGGCTGGAGTGCAGTGGTGTTATCATAGCTCACTGCAACCTTAAGCTCCTGGGCTCAAGTGATCCTTTCACCTCAACCTCCTTAGTAGCTGGGACCACAGGTGCATGCCACCACACTTGGCTAATTAAAAAAAAAATTGTTTTAGAGATGGGTACTCAAATCTTGCCCAGCTGGTTGCAAACTTCTGGCCTCAAGCACTTAGGCAATCCCCTTGTCTTGGCCTCCCAAAGTTCTGGGATGACAGGGATGAGCCACCTTCCCTGGTCCTTTTACACCTTAACTAAGTACTTCTGCACTGTGGTTGTAACTTTTGCAGTTTGAGGTGCAACAGCAAAACTAGCTGAATTGCTTTTTTTCTTCCTCATATGAATAGAAGACTCATTCTGCTATAATCTTAGCAACATCAGCATATGAGAGGGTTTTTCCTTATTAAGTGGAGAAGAAATTTCACATTTTCACATTAAGCACTTTGTAGCTTCTGTTTGGCATGTCTGAATTGCCAGCGTCGCTACTCTCATGCTTTGGAGCCATGATTAAGTAAAATAAGGGTCAGTTGAACACAAGCACTACGATACTGCATCAGGGGATCTGACAGCAACTAAGTGACTAACAGGTGGGTAGCATCCGCAGCGTAGATATGCCAGGCAAAGGGATGATTCACATCCGGGGTGGGATGGAGCAGGATGGTGCGAGACATCACACTACTCAGAATGGTGTAGTTTAAACATGAATGATTTCTGGAATTTTCTATTTAACACTTTTAAATATTGAACAAAGGTAACTGAAATGATGAAAAACTACAGATGAGAGGACTACTGTAATTCCCAGCCTTGTTCCTTTATAGGTAAGGTTTTTTTTTTCCTTTTACTTCTTTATATTTGATTTTCTGAAATTGGAATATGATATGCCTAATTGCAGGTGGTTTTTTTTTTGTGGGGGGCGAGGGGGCACTTATCTTGCTTGGTGTCCTCTGTGTTTCCTGGATCTGTGGTTTGGTTTATGACATTAATTTGGGGAAATTCTCCATCATCATATCCTCAAATACTGCTTCTATTCTTCCTTCTCTTTTAGTGTTTCTATTATGCATATGTTACACCATTTGTAGATGTCACAGTTCTTGGATAATTTTTTTTCCCTCAATATTTTCTCTCTTTTTCAGTTTTGGATGTTTATATTGAGATATCCACACACAATACTCATGAGCCTATTGAAAGCATTCTTTATTTTCATTACAGGAATTTTTATTTCTAGTATTTCTTTTTGATTCTTTCTTAAAATTTTCATTTCTTACATTATCCATCTTGTCTTGCATCTTGTGTACTTTTTCTCAATAAAACTGTTAGCGTATTAATCATAGTTTCTTAAATTCCTGGACTGATAATTCCAACATCCCTACCATATCTGTCTCAGATTCTGATGCTTATTCAGTCTGTTCAAACATTTTTTTTTTTTTGCCATTTAATATACCTCATAATTTTATGTTGAAGGGTGGACATGATGTACTGAGTAAAAGAAACTGCCTTTCGTAATGTAGTGGTAAGGTGTTGGGGGAAGAGAAGCATTTTGTAATCTTAAAATTATGGTAAGCCTGTGCTTCTGGACTAAGAACTTAATTAGTTCTTTTTTTTTTTCCACCTTATGTGGGACAGGATGGCTAGAAGGGGCCAGAGTAGGATATTTCCCTTTCCCTTAGTGGAAGGCTAGAGCTGGCTAGAGTTTGGTATTTCCTTTCCCAAGGGTAGGTTAGGCTCTGGTAAAATATTTTCTCCTGAGGGCAGGCCTTGTTAAGAATGGAATACTCTGGTCTATTTTTAAAAATGGCTATTTTTATCTTAGCCCTTCCAAAAACACAGGGGAAGTTTTCTCCAATAGTCACTCTGAAAACAGGATAGAGCTCCTGAAGGTGACACTCACAGAACCCTAGGGACACCCAAGACTAGAGTTTTGAGCCACAGACTTGTCCCACTGAGCTTCCAGCTATTCACCAATTACAAGTTCTCCTATCCCAGCACTGGTTCCTGCAGAGGCTTCTGCTTGTGGGTTTCTCTTCTGGTGAGTTGTCACTCACCGTATCTTCCTGTCTCATTTTGGGGGCAGTTGTTTGCCCTGTTACTGCACTTCTCTGAGGGATCTTACAAGAGTTTAGTTTGTTCAACTTTTCACTTGTTGTTAGGACAGAGTAGTGACTTCTAAGATCCTTGTAAGTCAGACTGGAAACTGCAAGTCTCCCTGCCATCATTTTCCATAATTTCCTTCTTCCTGTATTGATCTTAAATAACGTTGGCGACAGAAGATATTGGGCCGTTTTCCCAAGAAAAGAGTGAATACATCTAAAAAATTTCCTTTGAGTATATTACTTGCTGGTTTATCAAATGAATCCTTTATTACATCAAGAACGAAACCTTGGTGGCTCATGCCTGTAATCCTAGCCCTTTGGGAGGCTGAGGCGGGCAGATTGCCTGAGCTTAGCAGTTCGAGACCAGCCTGGGCAACACGGTGAAACCCTGTCTCTACTAAGATACAAAAATCAATGAATCAATCAAACCATTAGCCAGGCGTAGCAGTGTGTGCCTGTAGTCCCAGCTACTCGGGAGGCTGAGGCAGGAGAATTCCTTGAACCTGGGAGGCAGCAGCTGCAGTGAGCCAAGATTGTGTCACTGGACTCCAGTATGGGTGACAGAGCGAGACTCTGTTTCTTTTTTTTTTTTTTTTTCCGAGACGGAGTCTCCCTCTGTCCCCCAGGCTGGAGGGCAGTGGCACGATCTTGGCTCACTGCAAGCTCCGCCTCCCGGGTTCACGCCATTCTCCTGCCTCAGCCTCCTGAGTAGCTGGGACTACAGGCGCCCGCCACCACGCCCAGCTAACTTTCTATATTTTTTAGTAGAGACGGGTTTCACCGTCTCTACTAAACATGTTTCACCATGTTAGCCAGTGATCTGCCCACCTCGGCCTCCCAAAGTGCTGGGATTACAGGCGTGAGCCACTGCGCCCGGCTGAGACTCCGTTTCTTAAAAAAAATGATAAAAAGAAACCTTGTATCTATAGGCTTTTAATAAGCACTGAATTTCCTCAAATCCATTTGGCATCTATTAAAGAGTATGGAGGTATAGTAGGAGATGGGAAGAGGTGAGGTGATTGAGGAAGGGAAGTGGGTGAAGGGACATGTAATTAGCATTCTACTTTTATATCTTCAACATTGTTTTCTTGATTGTGTTTTTTTACTCTCATTGTTGTGAGAAATCATATGGCAAATAATCTGTGGAATTAACCCCATTTTTTCTTTTTTCTTTTTAATTGACACAATCACTGTACATGTTTATGAAGTACAATGTGATGTTTCAATACATGTATACATTGTATAATGATCATATAAAGTTAATTAGCAAATCCATTATCTCAAATGTGTATCATTTCTATGTGACAAGAGCATTAAAAACTTCTCTCTTCTATTTTGAAAGATACTTATTAACTATAATCACCCTACCATGCAAGAGAACACTTGAGCTTATTCTTCATATCTAATGATAACATCGTACTTGTCCAACAACCCCCCCCTTTTTTTTAAAGACAGGGTGACATTCTGTTGCCTGAATTCCTGGGTTCAAGCAGTCCTTCCACGTTACTCTGCCAAGGAGCTAGAAGTACAGATGCACACTACTATGTTTAAATTTTTTTTTTTTTTTTTTTTTTGGTAAAGACACAGGTCTCACTTTGTCACTATGTTGTTCAGGCTGGTCTCAAACTCCAGGACACAAGTGATCCTCCAGCCTCAGCCTCCCAAAGTGTTCAGATTACAGGCATGAGCCACACCCGGCCCCAACAGCTTTTTCTATTTTTTTTTTTTTTAAATGTCCAGGTTCACTTGGTGTATTTCAGTTCCCAACAAATTTCCTTGAAGCACTGCTAGATGAAGCCTTTATCTACTGCAGTGGATTTTTATATCTGATCTCTGGTCTTTGATACAATGTTTACCCTAAGTATAATGAACTTGTTCTTGTGTCTTATATCAATATTTTCTTCTGTGTTCTCTTTCCCTATTTCTATCCTCAGTTCCTCACTTTACATCTACAGGGCTCTTATTTAGGTACTCAGTAGATACAGAGTTGGTTTAAAGAAGAGGCAAGAAAGGAATTTAAAGTTTTATCTGTATTGACATAATTATTTTAATAGCTGTCTCACTGCCTCCCCTATCTTAATCTTTCATGTATCTTGTGTACCTACTGTATAGGTACAGATCTTGATCCATTGTTGAGATATGTATTAAATACTTCATCAAAGAAATGTACATTCTACTTTTTCTTAAAAGCTTGCAGTGAGAGTGATAACAGATAACATTTTTTCCAAAGTGTCAATGTACATTTGACTGAAATGAAAAATATATTTTTAGATATTACTGGGAATTTTAAACTTATGTAAAAGTTGTTAGTACAAAGAATGCCCACATTCATCTTTGCTTATACCCATTTGCCTTATCATTTGACGTATGATTTTTTTTTCTGAAACATTTGAGAATAAGTTTTATATATTATGGCTTTTTACCGCTATACACTTAAGTGTAGGTTTCCTAAAGATATGAATTTTTTTTTTGAGACGGAGTCTCGCTCTGTCACTCAGGCTGGAGTGCAGTGGCACAGTCTTGGTCACCGCAACCTCTACCTCCAAGGCTCAAGTGATTCTCCTGCCTCAGCCTCCTGAGTACCTGGGACTACAGGTGCATGCCACCATGCCCGGCTAATTTTTTGTATTTTTTTTTTTTTTTGAGACAGAGTCTCACTCAGTCGCCCAGGCTGGAGTGCAGTGGCGCGATCTTGGCTCACTGCAAGCTCCGCCTCCTGGGTTCACGCCATTCTCCTGCCTCAGCCTCCTGAGTAGTTGGGACTATAGGCGCCTGCCACTACTCCTATCTAATTTTTTTGTATTTTTCATAGAGACAGGGTTTCACTGTGTTAGCCAGGATGGTCTTGATCTCCTGACCTCGTGATCCGCCTGTCTCGGCCTCCCAAAGTACTGGGATTGCAGGCGTGAGTCGCCGTGCCCGGTATTCTTAGTAGAGACAGGGTTTCTCCGTGTTAGCCAGGCTGATCTCAATCTCCTGACCTCGTGATCCGCCTGCCTTGGCCTCCCAAAGTACTGAGATTACAGGTGTGAACCACTGCGCCTGGCCAAGAGTATGAATGTATTTTTAAGGAGACATTTCATATTATTTCAAAAATCTGTTCCCATTTAAAAATGATGAAGTCCACTGTTAAAATTTAGCATGGAGAAAATTAGGGCTTATGTTTGCCAAACACATTTGATATTAAGACACCGTATTTTTCTTTCCAACTTTCATTTTAGGTTAAAGGTTACTCATGTTACATGAGTAAATTGTGTGTCATGGGGGTTTGGCGTACAGATAATTTTGTCACCCAGGTAATCAGCATAATGCCCGATAGGTTTTTAATCCTTACCCTCCTCCCACCTCCCACCCTCAAATAGGTCCCAGAAAAGACATAATTGTATCAAATATGAGCTTCATAATAGTTCAGAGGGTAGAGCTGGAGTGAGGATCACAGGCTAGTTTTCAGAGAAACTGCTTTTTTTTTTTCATTTAGAGTAAGTTATTGTAAAAGGTTCCAAAGGCACTAAATGAACAGAATCTCATGTCTTTGTACGATCTGATGGACACTTGCAGTGTTCAGTGGCAGCATTATGAAACTGCCATTTTTAGATAATTCTGGCAGTCAGACCATTTAAATGGTAGTGAAGAAGACTAGCAACCTGTTCTTCACAAATACTTATCTTTCTGATAGCTCTATTTTCCCCGCTCTTTCAATTACTTATATTTACTCTTTCTCCTTATTTACCTATATCTCTATCTCTATTTGATCTTAAGTTCTGGGCATACTACTCAAGATTTCAGTCACAGCTGTGAAAGCTGTTACTGATATGATTTTTAAAAACTTCATTCTGTTGCTAAAGAAGGGAGAAATGGCCTTATTTTATTCAATACAGGAAAAATGAACATTCACTTCTTTTTGGTATCTTTCAGTTTCAGAGTCAAGTGGTGACATCAAAGACTTTTCACCAAAAAATGTCATTTATGATGACTCATCCCAGTATTTGATCATGGAAAGAATTCTAAGTCAAGGCCCTGTGTATTCCAATTTTAAAGGAGGCTGGAAATGCAAGGATCATACAGAGATGCTGCAAGAAAATAAGGGATGTATTAGGAAAGTAACAGTCTCTCATCAAGAAGCCCTGGCTCAACATATGAATATCAGTACTGTGGAGAGGCCCTATGGATGCCATGAGTGTGGAAAAACTTTTGGTCGACGCTTTTCCCTGGTGTTACACCAGAGGACTCATACTGGAGAGAAACCATATGCATGTAAGGAATGTGGCAAAACCTTTAGCCAGATTTCAAACCTTGTGAAACATCAAATGATACATACTGGAAAGAAACCCCATGAGTGTAAGGATTGTAATAAAACATTCAGTTACCTTTCATTTCTTATTGAACACCAGAGAACGCACACTGGGGAGAAACCTTATGAATGTACTGAGTGTGGAAAGGCCTTTAGCCGTGCCTCCAACCTCACTCGACATCAGAGAATTCACATAGGAAAGAAACAATATATATGTAGGAAATGTGGGAAAGCATTTAGCAGTGGCTCAGAACTCATTCGCCACCAGATTACACATACTGGAGAGAAACCTTATGAATGCATTGAATGTGGGAAGGCATTTCGCCGTTTCTCACACCTTACTCGACATCAAAGCATCCATACAACCAAAACCCCATATGAATGTAATGAATGTAGGAAAGCTTTCCGTTGTCATTCATTCCTTACTAAACATCAGAGAATTCATGCTGGAGAAAAGCTCTATGAATGTGATGAATGTGGCAAAGTTTTCACTTGGCATGCATCCCTTATTCAACATACGAAGATTCATACTGGAGAGAAACCCTATGCATGTGCCGAATGTGATAAAGCCTTCAGCCGGAGCTTTTCCCTCATTCTACATCAGAGAACTCATACTGGAGAGAAACCCTATGTATGTAAGGTATGCAACAAATCCTTCAGCTGGAGCTCAAATCTCGCTAAACATCAGAGAACACACACTCTTGACAACCCCTATGAATATGAAAATTCATTTAATTACCACTCATTCCTTACTGAACACCAGTGAATTTACACTGCAAAGAAAAACTACGAATGTATGAAATTTTTTTTATAGAAGTATAATGCCTTACTTTTACTTCGAAGAACTCTTGGAAAGAAGCCTTATGTGAGAGTGACGAATGTGAAGTAATATGGCCCACAATTTATTCAACATCCTGGAGGAAAAAAACCCAGAAATATGTGGAAAAGCCATTAATAACCACTCCTTTTTTTTTTTCCCCCAATAACAAGGTGAAATTGATATTGTTGAGAAGATTCTTCTTCCATCTGGAAATATTGAGAAGACTTCATTTGGTAGGATTCCCTTACTCTACATGTGTAAATTCCTACCAATAAAGAATACATATCCAATAGATTGGAGAAAGCCAGAGATTATTAGCCCTCATTCTGCAACCGTCAACCAGGACAGAATGCATGGGCAAGGGATGAGCTTTACAAAGATGTACTTTGGAGATCAGGATATTCATGTTTAAGTAAAGTGATACAAACACAGTGATTCGGGAATGCCTTCATTTACAATGCAATACTTAAATTTTAATACTCTCGTAAGAGAAAAAGCAACTGTATAAAAGAATGTAGAGTAACTTTCTGCAATATTTTAAACCTATATCAGAGAACTACACTGTGGGAAAACTACCATTGTAACGAGTGTAGCAAAATCATCTTAGATATCTGAAAAATCATACTGGATGGAATCTGTGAGAAAGGGTTCTATTTTGAGGGAAGGGGGATTGCTTTTTGTTTTTTAAGTGAATTCAGAAAATGTTATAAATAAATCTTTTGGTTTATTATAAACCTTCTACTTGCTGATTTTTTTCCCACAGCATGTGATTCCAAAAGTGTAACTACAATATTGACATAAAAAAAAAAGAGTCGTGTTTTTTTTTGTTGAAACATACAAACATAACTATAAGTGTTTTTAGGTGTTTTATGGTTTTAACTTTCAGACCGAGTTTGGATTTAAGGTAATGCTAACTGACAGTTATCCTTGAATCTGACTATAGACAGTTGTTATTCAGTGTGAAATAAGTATAAATAAGATACATCACAGAAAATTACCAAGGTGCTCTTCCTGTTTTGTTCCATGTACAGTAAAACCATTCTTTTGTAAGCATGTATTTAAAACTGTTCTGGCATTATCAGCTGCCCAGCTGGCAAAGCTCACACCATCAGGGTGAGTTTGCTTTAATGAGGAAGGTAAGCAATTTTATTTTGTAGAAAGAGAAGTAGAGAATATGAATAGGAATGAATTTAGCATTAATGGCTGCATTGAGGGCACATTTGTAGAAGGTGTTATTAAATACAAGTAGTTTTGTAAGATCTGAAATTTATAAAAGTTTTAGCCCAAAAACACCTTATTTACATGAACTAGAGTTCTAAATACATTATTGGAAGTACATTTCTTCAAACCTGCCATTGGCATGCCATATTGGTACATACATTTAGAAGCTTCTCAACTTTCCATAAGAGTTGTTTAGGAGGGGCTGATTTATCTTACAATAGTGTACAGTCAAATACAAGCAGCATGCCTTATTACATATGGGTATGTAATACCTGATTTGGTTTTCTCAGGCAGCAATGGTTTGTATCAGGGTAAAAATCAAGTTACACTGTCAGCAATATTAGGATATGAAAAACTCATTTATTTATTTATTTAAGGGTATACTGGATTTCTCCCATTATCTGCTCCACATCTACTCTCCTTCCTACTGTTTACTCTGTGGGGATGCACCTCATGAACTATATTAGAGGTCATCAAGCTACAGCCCATGGGCCAGGTATTTCATTTACATAGTCTATGGCTCCTTACCTCTACAACTGAAGAGTTTAATATACTGCCATAAAGGCTAAACATTTACTATCTTGCCCTTTACAGAAAAACTTGGCCAACCCCTTACTACATCAAATCTTTGCGCTCTAGTTTTTGTTTAGTGCAGCCAACATTGAGAACATTTATTTTGGAGCAATCTCCAATTAAGCAAAGTGATACAAACAATGATTTTGGAATGCCTTCATTTACAATGCAATGCTTACATTTTAATACTCTTGTAGGAGAAAAAGCAACTGTATAAATGAATGTAGAGTGACTTTCTGCAGCATTTTGAACCTACTTCAGAGAATTACACTGTGGGAAAACTACCATTGTAATGAGTGTAGCAAAATCTTCTTAGGTATCTGAAAAGTCATACTGGATGGAATCCAGTGTCCAATCTTTTGGCAACCCTGGGCCACACTGGAAGAACTGACTTGGGCCACATATAAAATACATGAACACTAATGACAGCTATCAGTTATTGTGGCTCAAGAAAATTCTTCTGGTGTAGCCCAGGGAAGCCAAAAGATTAGATACCCCTGATTTAGAAGGAGATGTAAATATTAGAATGAATTACTATGTTCATTTTGTTCCCTTAGCGAGAGAAAGGCCAAACAACGCTCCCATTAGGGTATTAAGAAATACATTGTACCACTATCCTTGGACAACTGTGTGGTACCTACCCTCTCTAGACTGTAGATGACGCAGAACTTCTATAATGAAAGTAAGATCCCAATTTCAGTAGAGATCATGGGATCTTGGCATGGGAGGGGTTGGGTAAAATTTGCACCAGAGTCCAGGGGATGCACTGGTAATGAGAATTTTAACCATATAGGTGGCAATGGCTAAATGATTATGGGGTTCCTAGAAATAAATGGATAGGCCACAAATATACTATCTGACATATGGTTGAAGCCAGTTCACAGTCTTAAATATTCTCAACTGAGGGAGAGGCAGGTCCCTTTAAGAAAGACTATTGTAGGCCGGGCGCGGTGACTCAAGCCTGTAATCCCAGCACTTTGGGAGGCCGAGACGGGCGGATCACGAGGTCAGGAGATCGAGACCATCCTGGCTAACACGGTGAAACCCCGTCTCTACTAAAAATACAAAAAACTAGCCGGGCGAGGTGGCGGGCGTCTGTAGTCCCAGCTACTCGGGAGGCTGAGCCAGGAGAATGGCGTGAACCCGGGAGGTGGAGCTTGCAGTGAACTGAGATCCGGCCACTGCACTCCAGCCTGGGCGACAGAGCAAGACTCCGTCTCAAAAAAAAAAAAAAAAAAAAAAAAGAAAGACTATTGCAGTGGGGGGCAGGGGGCTCATATCTACACTGTGAAAAACTGCTAACTTCTATTTTCATACTGAGCTAAAATATCCTTCAGAAATAAAAGTGTTTCGGAATAAAAACAATGGAGGAAACATGGCAGCATGCTTATGCTGAAAGAAATACTAGTTTTTCATGTAGTATGAAATCTGAGAAACTTGGAAATGCAGAAATAAAGAAGTAACACTGGAGGGGTAAATATGTTTATAAATACAAGTCAGGTGTTAGGAAATTCTGGTCTATGGACCAAATCAAGGCCTTTAAGCTAAGAATGATTTTAACATCTTTAAAAAGCTGCTTAGAAAAATAAGAATATGCAACAGTGACCATATATGGCCTGCAAAACCTAGAATATTTACTCTCTGGACCTTCAAAGTTTGTCAACTCTGATAGAAATACTGACTTTACGTAAGAGTATCTGGTGGATTATAAAATACACATCAGACTAAATAGCACAACAATAGCACAAGAAAGGAGGAAGATGGTTAAAAGATGAGTCTGGGAACATTGTGAAAGTAGTAAAAGTATTAATTTGGCTCTCATAATCTGGGGGCTGGTTAAGTGTGTTCTATTTGGGGAAATTCGTAAAGCTGCATGCCTTTATGTATTATTATGTATTATGCTTCAGAAAAAAAAAGTTTTTTTAAAAGAACTCTCCCAGAAGATTAATCTTCAGTATTGGAAAAAGAAGTTACTATGAATGCAGAAAGGGGATAGAGCAGCAGATGCAATCAATATTAGTAAAGAACAGTCGTGGGAGAATGACCACAATTCTGTACTTTTTTTGGAAAGCAACAATCAAATGCTTTGGGAGACTTAAGATACTCACAAATAGGTAAAGCTGGGTTAACTTTTGTTGCTGTGATGTGCCCAAAAGAATTTTCTATGATACCTCAATGTTTCTAAGGACGGGGGGCTAAGTGATTCATGCCTGTAATCCCAGTACTTTGGGAGGCTGAGGCAAGCAGATCACTTGAGGTCAGGAGTTTGAGATCAGCCTGGCCAACATGGTGAAACCCTATCGCTACTAAAAATACAAAAAATTTGCTGGGTGTGGCCGTGCATGCCTGTAATCCAAGCTACTTGTGGAGGCTGAGGCATGGAGAATTGCTTGAACCCAGGAGGTGGAGGTTGTAGTGAGCTGAGATTGCACCACTGTACTCCAGCCTGGGCGACAAAGCAATATTCCATCTCAACAAAACAAAACCAGAAAAAGAAAAAGGACAGGAAATTTGTTAAATCCCTCTGAAGAGATCCAAGAAATTTCAGAGCAAAAAGAGGTACCAAAACCTGCATATTGGGTACCAGTGATTTGGAAGAAAGAGTCCAAGTCCTTAGCAATAGTTTAAAAAGTCTGCCTTTAAAAGGCAGGACACAGAAAAAGTGGCAAAAACTGTAAAAAAATTATCTGGTATGTTAACAATTCTTTTAAGAAAAAAAAAGGCAGAAAGATTGCTTGAGCCCAGGAGTTTGATACCAGCCTAGGCAATAGAGTGAGACCCCATCTCTACAAAAAATATAAATAAAAAAATTATCCAGGTATGATAACACATGCCTGTGGTCCCAGCAACTGAGGAGGCTGAGGTAGGAGGATCACATGAGCCCAGAAGGTTGAGGTGGCAGTGAGTTGAGACTGTGCCACTACACTCCAGTCTGGGCAAGAGTGAGACACTGTCTCAAAAAAAGGGAGAAATAAATATTACAGAAATAAGTTTTTAAAATAAATTCTGCATCATGAATACCCACAATATCACAAAGGACAAAATTACACAGAAAAAATGGATATTGCATCAAAAAATATTTTAGAAAAATCAAAACTCCCATGAAACTGTGCTCATAGGTGGAAAATATAATTTTATGTGTTTGACATGCATTTTTTAAGTTAGAGGTGAATTTAAGTCGTGACATGTATTAGCCATGAATTTCCTGTTTATGCTAAAACAAATCTCATTGTCTTTTAAAAAGTGAATGCAACTTATGAAAAGATTAAAAAGGAAACCCAATAACTATAGAAAATTTAACAATAAAAAAATTAAAAAAATTAAAAAGTGAATACTAAGGAAATTAGTTTTTGGCAAATTTCATACATGAACTATTGCAAATAAAAAGCTTCCTAGTCGCTCAAGATTTTTTTATACAAAAGTGTGATCTTTTTAAAACACATAATTTCAATCTTTGAAAAATGTAAATAGTTCCTCATAACTCTTCAAATAAAGTATAAACTCATGTCATAGCTGGCAAGGTCTTTTATTATCTGGCCCCTGCCTCCTTTCAATCTGGTTTCATATACTCTTCTCCTTACCCTTTTGCCTAACCGTTTTCCAATTACTGGATTTACTTTCTTTTCCACAAATATGTCAAATCCTGATGAGTCCTTTTGCTCTTGCTGTTCTATTTAGAAAGCTCTTCCTCTGTCCCTCCGCCTCCTGCCCACGGAGCCGGACTAAGGAGCTCCCTACTCCTCCTTTACCTTCGTATTTCAAGTTAAATGTTAACTTTCTCACGTAGACCTTTCCTGTCTGCTCTTTCTCATTTTTTTATTTTTGGAGACAGAGTCTTGCTCTGTTACCCAGGCTGGAGTGCAGTGGCACTATCTCGGCTCACTGCAACCTCTGCCTCTTGGGTTCAAGTGATTCTCCTGCCTCAGCCTCCCAGTAGCTGGGACTACAGGCGCGCGCCATCACGCCCAGCTAGTTTTTGTATTTTTAGTAGAGCTGGGGGTCTCACCATGTTGCCTAGCCTGGTCTCGAACTCCTGAGCTCAGGCAATCCACCCACCTTGGCCTCCCAAAATGTTGGGATTACAGGCGTGAGTCACCGTGCCTAGCCCTGACTGCTTTTTCTAACACAATTCCCTGTTCTAATCAGAGAATCTTATTTGTATCCTTCATATTTTGAATTCTGCCTAGAGTAAGAGGAAGTCTAAAAAGTATCCACACCCTTTATCAACACTTTCAAAAAGTTTGCCTTTAAAAGGTAGTAAATAGAAATGGTAAGTTAAAAAATATATTTTCCCCAGCACTTGGGGAGGCCGAGGTGGGCGGATCATGAGGTCAGGAGATCGAGACCACCCTGGCTAACACGGTAAAACCCCGTCTCTACTAAAAATACAAAAAATTAGCCGGGCGTGGTGGCGAGTGCCTGTAGTCCCAGCTACCTGGGAGGCTGAGGTAGGAGAATGGTGGGAACCTGGGAGGCGGAGCTTGCAGTGAGCCGAGATAGCGCCACTGCACTCCAGCCTGGGTGACAGAGCGAGACTCCATCTCAAAAAGAAAAATACATATATATATATATATATATTTCAATTTTTAAAATCTGGTATTTAAAAAAATGAAAAGAATTTATTTGTCCAAAAATATCCTAAGCAAATTACAACTTTGAAGATATTAAAATCATGCTTTAAAAAGTATTAAGAATGATAGAATTATTTTTAAAAAATAGACCACAGCTCTGTTCACTAAACTAGGCATCTTAAAAAAAGACAAAATAAAAAAATTATAAGTAACCATTGATAAAACTTTGGTGTTATGTCTCCATATTTTAAATGCACACACACATATTTATAACATGCATTAAAAAGTCATACCATAATATTTTGTGACTATTTAAAATTCATAATGTATCAAATATATCACCACATGTCAATCCACACAGAATTACATTTTAATGACTGAATTATATTCCATTTTATTATACTGTTACTGGGAATTTAGGAATTTTCCAGTTTTTCACTAGGGCATGAAACTGAGGTGAATATTGTTACTTATGCATGCTTATATGAAAAATCCTTTTATAATATCTCAGTTTAAAATTGTTAGGTTTTAAATATTTAAAGGTTATAAATATTCCAGCTTTGGACATTTATTGCTTAACTTTCCCAAGTTTTTTTTTTGGTTTTTGTTTTTAGACAGGGTCTTACTCTGTCACCCAGGCTGGAGTGCAGTGTTGCAATCACGGCTCACTGCAGCCTCAACCCCACTGCAGCTCAAGTGATCCTCCTACCCCAGCATCTCTAGTGGCTGGGACAGATTCATGCTACCATGGGCAATTTTTTTTTTTGGTAGAGATGGGGTTTTGCCATGTTGCCTAGGCTGGTTTCAAACTCCTGGGCTCAAGCAATCTACTCATCTCAGCCTCCTAAAGTGCTTGGATTACAGATGTGAGCCAGCATATCCACCCAGTAAGTTTGTACTAATTTATGCTTCCATTGGTAGTCTAAAGCAAGTATACCACACACTCACCAATACTTGGTCAACTCATCCCTTTTCATATTATAATATATAATGGAACAAAATATGAACACTAGCTCTACAAAAAATAAACTAAGCTTGTGTAGTGAATGGGGTGGTGGTGAGTGGGATGAGGGAAGAGAGGAGAGGGACTAGGAGAGGGACATAATATAAATAACATTAAACTGCTGTTGTCCTAAGTCTTAGTTTCTGCACACCTGTTATGGTGGAACATTTTCCTATACCTAGAAGAAAAATTAATTCCATGCATTTTTACTGTAATGGAGTCTCATGTTACTCAGGCTGGTCTCAAACTCCTGGGCTCAAACAATCCTCCCACCTCAGCCTCCAGAGTAGATAGGACTACAGGCACAACCCACTGCACCCAGCTCCTTGCAACTTTTACCTCACAATCACTTAAATAGCTTTTAAGTTAAACTTCCACTAGAATGCTAAGTAAAAGAAAAGGCACAAAATTTGTTGAAAAACCGTAAATGTTTAACTGAACACCTACACTGGGCCATGTAGTAAGAGTAAAACAATGAAAAATTTGGACAAAGTTCCCACCTTACAAAAACTTACAGTGTAGAGGGCACAATACACAAACAGGCAATACAGTGTGAAAGTGTGAGAAGTATTGTTAAAGCAGATGAAGGATACAATACCTAAAGGATAAACAGGACACGTTAAGTTAGGGAGATGGTGAAGATAAAGGGAATAATAAGAGATGAGGCCTGAAAAGGCAAGTAAGAGTTTGAGGAAGGTCTTGTAAAAAGATTTATCTTAATTGGAGAAAAATGCCAGATGATGATTAAAAGTGAAATGTTGTATGATCAGGTTAGTACGTTAGATGGATCACCCTGGGAAGTGTCGAGAACAGCTGATATAAACAATATTATTGATTGCAGTATTGTTATAAAAACTCTGGAGGCAAATGGATTATATTATGGTACAAGCATATAATCAAATGCTAAGCAGTTATTACAAATGAAATAGAACTACATGCACTGACACAGAAAGATGTTTAAAAAGATGTCAGATAGGCTGGGGATGATGGCCTCATGTTTGTAATCCCAGCAACTTGCAAGCGTGAGATGGGCGGATCACCTGAGGTCGGGAGTTTGAGACCAGCTTGACCAACATCGAGAAACCCCGTCTCTACTACAAATACAAAATTAGCCAGGAGTGATGGCACATACCTGTAATCCCAGCTACTTGGGAAGCTGAGGCAGAAGAATCGCTTGAACCCGGGAGGCAGAGGTTGCCGTGAGCCGAGAGACCGTGCCATTGCACTCCAGCAGGGAAACAAGAGTGAAACTCCTTCTCAAAAAAAAAAAAAAAAAAAAAGGATGTGGGATAAAAGGTATAACTCAATTTTTATAAAATGAAAAAGTTTGTATGTACACAGTCTGACGGAATGCACATTCACCTACAATATTAATTTTTAAGGCACCAGAATCTGGGGTTTCCCTTCTGTGTAGGGCAGAAGTTATTTACACTGTTTTCTTCTATGCATGTATTAGTTTTATAATTAAAAACACAAAGTTTTTTTTTTTTTTTAATAGGATACCATGGCACCTGCATAAAAAACATACTAAAGCAAAGTACGATTCAAGTCAGAGAAACCAGTTAGGAGGCTATTGCAATAAAATCCAGGTGAGATGCCGGGCGAGACCATGCCTGAGTCTACCTGCTGGTGTCCAGGATGAGTATTCCTTATCCAAAATGCTGGGACCAGAAGTGTTCTGAATTTTGAAATATTTGCATTATACCTACCAGTTGAGCATCGCAAATCTGAAAATCCAAAATTTTAAATGCTCCAACGGGCATTTCTTTTGAAAGTCACATCAGCGCACAAATAGTTTCAAGTTTTGGAGCATGCTGAATTTCAGATGTTCAGATTTAGATGCTCAATCTGTTCCAAGATCACTGGGCCAAAATTAGAGTGAAATTCCAGTCCCAACCAAACAAAGTACAATCCCTTGCTGAGTATTCCTCAAGATGATATTACCCAAGAACCGCATGCAGTTGGGACCATTTTCTCGAGACAGAGTCTTGCTCTATCGCCCAGGCTGGAGTGCAGTGGCGCGATCTCGGCTCACCGCAAGCTAAGTACCCATCATCTTCTTATAGACTGCTGGGATCTAACCTATACTCCCTCTGAATTTTGTTTTCACTGGTCATGGCCCTGGTCTGATCTTTTTTCCTATCAATACTGTCATAACAATCTTCTGTATTTCTCAGGCCAAAGCCAGAAACCCTAAACCCCTGCCCTTCTGGAGATTCTTTCATGGTGCCCTCTGAGAATCACCTAATAAACTCCCTTAATATCCTCAACTATTTCCCTGAACATTTCCTTTCATTAAACTTGGCTGTTCCCTGGGGAGCAAAAAACCCCTGACAACAATCACATCACAAGGGGGCTTATTCCCATGTATTCCACATATCCACAGGCTGGAAGTGGGACCAGTATCTTCCTTGCTCCCTAACACTGCTTCTAACCATTGCAGCCTGGTAAAAACCAGTCCTTCCTTTCAGGCTCATACCATCTAATTATACCACATTCTACCTCTCTTCCTGGCTATCTTTTATTTTTATTTATTTATTTATTTGAGATAGTCTCGCTCTGTCGCCCAGGCTGGAGTGCAGTGGCGCAATCTTGGCTAACTGCAAGCTCCACCTCCTGGGTTCATGCCATTCTCCTGCCTCAGCCTCCTGAGTAGCTGGGATTACCAGTGCCCGCCACCACACCTGGCTAATTTTTTGTATTTTTAGTAGAGATGGGGTTTCACCGTGTTAGCCAGGATGGTCTCGATCTCCTGACCTCATGATCCACCCGCCTCGGCCTCCCAAAGTGGTAGGATTACAGGCGTGAGCCACCGCGCCTGGTCCTATCTTTTATTTAAATGACCTCTCCTCATTCATGTAAGACTTTGCTACTTGCTTATGAAACCTATAATCATCTATCTATATTTTATTGGCCAGGAACAGTAGAAATGGCATCTCTTGGCTACAAAGGGGTTGGGATAAGTAGTTTTGTAGCTAAACACAATACTACTGTTAGCAAAACTGAGGATCTATTCATAAAGAATAAAAAATATATATATTTAGTTAGTACTTAGCAGTGGCTGCCACACAGTAGTTCTTAGAAAACACAAAATAGCATTATATAGTTCACATATTCTGACCACTGCTCAGTGAACTTAGGTGTAAGGAAACAAACAGGTAATTTAAACCAACCCACCCATTTTTCTAGTCCTGAGAGAATGGTGGAAGTACCCCTCTGCCTCATGGCAAACACCAATCCTTTTGTTTGTGCTCTAAACAGCGACACCCCATTCTCAGAAGCTTATATTAAACTTTACTAAGCTGCATATTAAACCTCACCATACTACATTCATCACATTAGAATTCAAACATGTTCTAGTTTTTCATATTTTAAACATATTATCTTTACTCCAAATCTCTCTCCAGCTACTACCCTTTCTCCTATTATTCAAACTTGTCTACATCCAGTCTTTACTTCTTTGCCCTTCATTGATTCCTAAAGTCAGCCCAATCTAGCAACCATCTTCAATGTACCAGTTATTTTGAACTGCAATCACGAATGATCTTCACATGGCTGTATGTGTTTACCTTTTTAGACTTCATTTAATTTGATCCCTAACACTAAAAAGTTACCTTCACCTTTTTTTTTTTTTTTTTTTTTTTTGAGACGAAGTCCTGCTCTGTCACCATGCTGGAATGCAGTGGTGAGATCTCATCTCACTGCAATCTCAGCCTCCCGGGTTCAAGTGATTCTCCTGCCTCTCAGCCTCCTGAGTAGCTGGGACTACAGATGTACGCCACCACACCCAGCCAATTTTTGTATTTTAGTAGAAACAGGGTTTCACCATGTTGGCCAGGATGGTCTTGATCTCCTGATCTTGTGATCTGCCCGCCTCAGCCTCTCAAAGTGCCAAGATTACATGTGTGAACCATCACGCCTGGCCAACTTCACTTTCCTTTTTGAAACTCGTTTGTCTTGGTTCAGTGAAACTCCACTCTTCTTGTTTTCTTCTCTCTCTACTATGGTTCCTTTAAATGTACATCTTCAGGGTAGGTGGCAGACATTCTCTTTTCATTCTTATTCACCTTCACAAAACTTGTTATAGTCTCTTTACTGATGTCACTAAAATTTGTATCTCTATCTAGACACCTCCTCAGTTCTAGAATTGCATACCAACCTCTTCATCTGGATGTCTCACCATCCTGAAGCTAACATGAATAGCTACAACAGCAGCCACTGCCTTCTTTCTTCCACCATATGCCGCTCCTGTATTTTGTTAGAACTAATCTGGTATCTGCAAGACCAAGCAACAAAATCTCATGATTTAGCATTTAAAATTTGTAACTTCCCCTCGATCTGAAAACTTTCTGTAGTTCCAACACTGAAATGTTGGGATACTCTTTTTGCTGCTCTAAACACTTGCTTTCAGTGATCTTGGCTCTATCTTCATCTGCTGCTTAAGCATAAAAGTTCTGTCAACATTCCTTTTCCATATTTTTTTTATATGTTCCTCTTCAAATGTGTACATCCAACATAAAACATTTAACTCTATATACCTGTTTTTCTACAATATCGTGACTGCGTTGACTGTATTTATGTAGTGCTTTAAAAATATATCAGTAAAAGCCAGGCATGGTGACTCATGCCTGTAATCCTAGTACTTTGGGAGGCAAAGGCAGGAGGACTGCTTCAGCCCAAGAGTTTAAGAACAGCCTGAGCAATGTAGGAAGAGCCTGTCTCTACAAAATATATATTTTTAAAATTAGCCAGGCATGGTCGCATGCATTTGTGATCCCAACTACTGAGGAGACTGTGGTGGATCACCTGAGCCCAGGAGGTCGAGGCTGCAATGAGCCATGACCACACCACTGCACTCTAGCCTGAGAGACAGAGACTCTGTCTGAAAAACTTAAAAAAAAAAAAATCAACTAACATATTTTTCTCAGCCTGGCAAGGTGGCTCATGCCTGTAATGCTAACACTGTGGGAGGCTGAGGTGGGTGGAACACCTGAGGTCAGCAGTTTGAGACCATCCTGGCCAACATGGTTAAACCCCGTCTCTATTAAAAATGCTAAAATTAGCCAGGCGTGGTGGTGGGCACCTGTAATCCCAGGTACTCAGGAGGCTGAGGCAGGAGAATCACTTGAATCTGGGAGGTGGGGGCTGCAGTGAGCTGAGATTGTGCCACTGCACTCCAGCCTGGGCAACAGAGTGAGACTCCATCTCAAACAAACAAACGAACAAACAAAAAACTTTATTTTTCTCACAGAGAAACATGTCCAAATACAAGCAGTGCAGGGCTGCTACAACTATTTAAAGATTTCTTTGAGGAACAGGGATCTCTCTCTTCTATTTCATCCCTTGGCCACAGTTGTCATTTTCATGGTCACAAGATAGCTCTTTCAGCAGCTCCAGGAACGGCCAAGTCACAGGGACAAAGATGAAGTGCAAAAAGTAGAGGACAAGACAGATAGTTTTGTTCTCAGTGATATGTCTATTTTTTAATCAGCAGGAATGAATGATATGGCTACCCTTAGCTACAAGAAGTCAAAGAGTTCTATAACCACATACCTTATTGTTCTTGGCCAGATGGAATTCATTAGTAAGGAAAGATGAGCTCAATGTTTGGTTGGCTGCTAGCAATAGCAGCCTCACTGGGCCAGAAAACAACTTTCATAAAAACACCAACAAAGCAGTAAAATATAGTCCGGATTCTTTGAACACAATGGAATTAACCCAGGAACCAACAATAAAAAGATAACTGAAAATATACATACCTCACATATTAAAAATACCTAATTCCAAACAGCCATGGATCAAAAACAGTTGTAATTAGTATTTATAGAACAAAATGTTGTATTACGAAAGAGCCATTTATAACCTTAAATGGTTATTTTAGAGAACAAAGACTGAGACAAGGAGCTTGCAATCCACCTTAAGACAATGAAAACAGCAATTCTACATTCGTTAACACTTACACAGTTTCTCTCTCAGTATGAATTCTCTTGTGTATAATAAGTGAAGAGCTCTGACTGAAGGCTTTTCCACATTGAATGCATTCATAGGGTTTCTCTCCAGTGTGAATTCTCACATGCCTCCTAAGGGAAGAGGAAACACTGAAGGCTTTCCTACATTCCTTACATTCATAGGGTTTCTCTCCAGTGTGAGTTCTTACATGCATTCTAAGGGATGAGAGCCCACTGAAAACTTTCCCACAGTCACTGCATTCATAAAGATTCTCTCCGGTGTGAATTTTCTTATGAACTTTAAGGTGAGAGCTCGTGTTGAAGGCTTTTCCACACTCACCGCATTCATAGAGTTTTTCTCCAGTGTGTATTCTCTTGTGCACTATAAGGTAAGAGCTTGTGCCAAAAGATTTTCCACACTGATTACATTCATAAGGTTTCTCTCCAGTGTGAGTTCTCATGTGAGCCTTAAGGGATGTTTTTTGACTGAAAGCTTTTCCACACTGATTACATTCATAGGGTTTCTCTCCAGTGTGAGTTCTTATATGTCTCCTTAAGGTTGAGGAATCATTGAACACTTTACCACATTCTTTACATTCATATTGTTTCTCACCCATGTGACTTTTCTTGTGTAAAGCAAGATTAGAAATCCTTTTGAAGGCTTTTCCACATTGATTACATTCATGTTTCTTTTCAGTATGAGTTTGTCCTTGTTTCTTAAGGGATGATTGATGACACAGGGTTTCATTTTTATTACATTCACAGGAATTCTGTGCCATATGCAAATTGTTAGGTATGTGAAACATATTATGTGTGAAGTGCATTCCATGTTTAGAATATGTGTACTCTTTTTGTACTGTTTGATTTCTCTGAAGATGCCACAGAGTTGTATCACATTCATGACTTTCATAGAGCTTCTCACTTACAGAGTTTTTCACATAATTGTTTATGATTGAATTGTGTTTCAAACATCCAATCTCTGAGTAACATTTTTGGCAATGTTTACTGGCGAAAATGCTCTGTGAAAAAATAAGTTTTGATCTAAGTTTAGAGGTTTCCTCTAATTCATGATCGTCACAGAATAGCTCCTGAGATACTGTTTTCTTTGGGGCATATGTCACTTGCCTCCAATGTTCCCCTGGAATCTTACACTGTTTTCTGATCTTATGGAATTCCCAGTCTTCTTTTAATGTGGAGGACCAATTATGCATTGTGAATTTTATCATTTTCACTGCACTGGATGGCTCCTCCCATAAAATTTTCTGCACAGTTGATTCTGTGGTTTTAGGTAGAATCTTCTGGTCTGGACAGATGCCTTGGGGAATTCTCTTTTCCATATTCCTTATGTCTTCTTGATCCAATGGGGAGATCACAGTAAGCTTGCACAATTGATATTCCACGGAGGTGAGATTTCTATAGTTTTCCAACATCACATCTCTGTACAGACTTCTTTGAGCAGAATCCAGCATCATCCACTCGTCCTGAGTGAACTCCACAGCTACATCTTTGAAAGTCATTG
Organism: Macaca fascicularis; assembly: GCF_037993035.2. Lineage (NCBI taxonomy): Eukaryota > Metazoa > Chordata > Mammalia > Primates > Cercopithecidae > Macaca > Macaca fascicularis. The sequence goes on from NC_088385.1 coordinate 140,205,214, forward strand.
GTTCCTGTAACCAGGTTGTCAGAAATATAGTAATCATCCTTTCCTCTTCAGCATTTCTCAGATGGAAATGGGCAGTCCTGTTTAGTGAAAGCCCATGTGGAAGATAGGTCCATAACTGCCATTTTTATGAGTACATAAGCCTGCATAGTAGAGTGGAGAGATCAGGATGCTTCTGTTCTTGTTTCTCCAGTCCAGTCACAGGAGGGATGCATTTCACCCAAAGTCCTCCCTGTAGCCAAAGAAGCAGGTTCAGGTAAGAGAGCTGGAAACAGGGACCCATTTGGGGAAAGGTGAATACAAAATTGTAGACCCTCCCCATTACATCCCAGCAAGGTCTAATGAGCTTAAGATCTTTACTGGGATTTGTACCGACATGCAATATAATGATCCTTACCCACTTCAAGAAATACCATCCTGATTCTTTGTACTGGCTTCTCCTTCAGACCACTTTGAGCTCTGGGTGGATGGGGCATGAGTTATTTTAAAAAATTAAAACTGAAGAGAACCAACCAGTAAAAACACATGGCTGTCAAATTAAATTTAATGTACTACTTGCTACTTTTTTTTTTTTTTTTTTTTTTGAGACAGAGTCTCGCTCTGTCCCCCAGGCTGGAGTGCAGTGGTGCGATCTCAGCTCACTGCAAGCTCCGCCTCCTGGGTTCCCGCCATTCTCCTGCCTCAGCCTCCCGAGTAGCTGGGACTACAGGCGCCGCCACCTCGCCCGGCTAGTTTTTTGTATTTTTTAGTAGAGACGGGGTTTCACCGTGTTAGTCAGGATGGTCTCGATCTCCTGACCTCGTGATCCGCCCGTCTCGGCCTCCCAAAGTGCTGGGATTACAGGCGTGAGCCACCGCGCCTGGCCACTTGCTACTTTTTTAAGTTAACTTTTTGGGACAGAAAAATCATTTCCCTGTGAAACACACCTGTTATATATAAATTTCTTCTGTAACTTGTTTACAAGAATAACCTTACAGGACTGACAATTTGGCTGCTACCCTACCAAGGAATTTTATTGAAGTTAAAGGTGTATATGTGACTTTGAAACACATGTTCATTTCAATGAGAACATATGGACACAGAGTGGGGAACACACACTGGGACCTGTCGGGGGAGGGCAGCAAGGAGAGCATTAGGAAAAAGAGCTAATGCATGCCGGGCTTAATACTTAGGTGATGGGTTGATAGGTACAGCATATGTTACCTGTGTAACAAACCTGCACATCCTGTGCATGTACCCTGGAACTTAAAAGAGACAGATGTTCATTTGATTACTTCCAGTTTAACCTCCCTCCCTAAAGTCCATATTGTCATCTATGATAGTTTATTCTATCTAACACTTGAATGGGGTCAAGTGACAAAGGAAGAACCATGAACTGCATTCCCAAGTTTGGAGTGAGGCACTAACTATTAATATTAGATACTGTACTCTCCTGGATAATTTTTATAATGAATTTAATATAAATAACAAAATAACATATAGTGTAAATACAAAAGATACATGCTTGGGGACTTCAAGAATCACGACAAAGCACGAAACAATTTATTACACTAATATTTTTAAAGTTCTCACTTTTTGAAGACTAGGTAGTTAACCATCAAATGCAAGTCTTCTCTGTCAATACTGTACATCAATAGAACTCAGTTTTAATGGACAAAATTATAGAATTGACATTTTTATTTAGACAAAGATCTTTGACAGGTAGATTCTTTGTCCCTAAACCAGAAGTGTATATAGGTCTGTCACTTTAGGGAAACTCATTTAGAAATAGATTTTATCTGATTTGTTTACTGTATTCCTAGTACCTAGAAGAGTCCTCAGTCCATGGCAGAACTCAACAATTTGAGTAAACCAAATGAACCTATGATAATTAAGGTTTTGTACATGGGGGTATTTCTTCCATACCCACACCCTTCTTTCAAGAAGGAAAAGGAAATCGTCAGGCTTCTGGGTTGGGTACAGGGGCTAATGCCTGTAATCCCAGCACTTTGGGAGGCCACCACAGATGATTGCTTGAGTCCTGGGATTTGAGACCAGACTGGGTAACATGGTGGGACTCTAGGTCTCTACAAAAAATTTAAGTATTAGCCAACCATGGTGGCATGTGCCTGAAGCCGCAGCTACTCAGGAGGCTGAGGTGGGAGGATCACTTGAGTCCAGGAGGTCGAGACTGCAGTAAACCATGTTCATGCTACCACACTCCAGCCTGGGCAACAGGGTGAAATCCTCTGCTTGAAAACAAAAACAAAAACAAAAACACACACAAACAACAACAACAATAACAACAAAGAAAGTTAGGCTTCCTCTTCAAGAAAGAAAATATGTTTGCCCTGTAGTAAAAGATGTTAAGAATTGTATTGCAGGTTTAACCCTTCATTCCTCATAGTTTTATTTCTTTTCTAGTTATAGGACTAATTACAAACACTAAACAACTTTACTAAACAACAGGAAAAAAAATTTGAATAAATGTTGAGATTCACTAGGTGAATCACCGTAGGATTTTGATTAATGTATGTATTTAACAGGGATTTCCTGAAATGTAGTTTTTAAAGTTCTATAGAAAATTAAAGATATATAAAAAAGGCAAATACTTTAAAATGCCTTACCCTATTACATTTCAAAATACATAATAAATCTCTAGTAAGTAAAACAATGATATTAGGGCAATAATAGAAAACAAAACAGTATCTTCAGAAACAGATTCATGTGTAGCTAGACATTTAGTACATAACAAAGATGTCACTTTAAATCGGTGGGGGGAAGGATGAACTATTTATTTATTTATTTTTTTGAGACACAGTCTCGCTTAGTCGCCCAGGCTGGAGTGCAGTGGCGCGATCTCGGCTCACTGCAAGCTCCGCCTCCCGGGTTCACGCCATTCTCCTGCCTCAGCCTCCCGAGTAGCTGGGACTACAGGCGCCCGCCGCCTCGCCCGGCTAATTTTTTGCATTTTTAGTAGAGACGGGGTTTCACCGTGTTAGCCAGGATGGTCTCGATCTCCTGACCTCGTGATCCGCCCGCCTCGGCCTCCCAAAGTGCTGGGATTACAGGCGTGAGCCACCGCGCCTGGCCAGGATGAACTATTTAATAAACGATATCAAGACAAATGGCTTTCTGTTTGGAAAAAAACACACCCTTCACATTCACAAATTCCAGATGGATTAAAGATGTGCATATGTGTTGAACAGGAATTCCAGAAGAGGGAAAAAAAAGGAAATAGAAAAGAAGCAATGTGAGATATAATGATTGTTTTTACTCCAAGCTGAAAGAAGGATACATAAGTCCTTGATCTGAAAGCCTGTATACCATGTGCCATGTAGAATACATTTTAAAAATATACCAGCTACCAGCTACACTGAAGGTAAACTACAATATCAAGAATAATGTGTAAAACTTTAAAGTTACTGAAGAAAAAAGGCTAATTATATACAAGGGAATATCCATTATACTGACTACAGAATTCTCAGTTGCAAAGATAGAGGCCAAGAAGGCAATACAATAGTATCTTCAAAGTACTAAAGGAAAACAACAACAACCTAGAATTCAACTGTATGCTAAAGACTGAGAGCAATATAAAAGGTATCTATGTGGGTGTGTGTGTTTACCACTCAAGATAGTTCCTGAAGGAACTACTAAAAGGATGTAAGCTGAACTCAAAAGAAAGCAGTGGGGTGGAGGAATAAAACAAAAGCAAAAGAGGAATTCAGAGGAAACAATGTAAGAAACAGAAAACAACAAACTTCAAAGCAACAACAGCATATTCAAAAGAGCAGACAGCAAGAGAAACTGGAATTAAAACAACATGGAGACATAATTTTTCTATGGAAAAACCATAAAGACTTCAAATTGTATAAACGTTATCTGGACCATGAGTCAAAGAAATAAATTTTAAAAATTCATGAGAAAACAGAAAAATCTGAACACCGCCTATATATTTATTATTTACTTATTTTTTAGAGGCAGAGTCTCACTATATTGGCCAGGCTGACCTTGAAATCCTGGCTTAAGTGATCCTCCACCTTAGCCTCTTAGCCTCCGGAATGGCTGGGACTACAGGCATACCCTCCCCACCCCACTCCCTGGCTTTTGCCTATAAATTTGATATAAAGGAATTACAAATTTTGCAGGTGTGAGAATATCCTACTTAAGAAGGAGTACTTATCATTCAGAGATACATTTTGAGCTATTTACAAATAATATATAATGTCCAAGATTTGCTTCAAAATAGAACAGTGGGGCCTTCTTCACAAGATGGTGCTGATGGCGAAGAAGGAAACTCCTGCCTCTCCTAAGGCTAAAACCAAAGCAAAGGCTTTGAAGGCCAAAAAGGCAGTGGTGAAAGGCATCCACAGCAACAACAAAAAAAGAAGATCCACATGTCACTCACCTTCTAGCAGCCCAAGAACTGAGACTCTGGAGGCAGCCCACGTATCTTCAGAAGAGCACCCTCAGGAGAAACAAGATTGACCACCGTGCTATCATCAAATTCCTACTGAGTGTCTGCCATGAAGAAGATAGAATGTAACACACTTGTGCTCATTGTGGATCTTAAAGCCAACAACAAGCCTTCCTCACAGGCTTGTGAAGAAGCTCTATGACACTGATGTGGCCAAGGCCAACACCTTGATCAAGCCTGATGGAAAGAAGAAGGCGTATGTTTGACTGGCTCCTGGTTACCATGCTCTGGATGTTGCCAACAAAATTGAATAATCTAAACTGAGTCCAGCTGGCTAATGCTAAATATGTATGTCTTCTCATCAGGAAACAACAAAATAGGATGATTGGTACACTATACTATTATACTTGTATATGTGTTTGAAAATTTCGTAATTTGAAAAATAATCAGAGATATTTCCTCTATGAAATAAGAATAGAACTCTATGGATTTTTTTGTAATTTCCCAGGAAATTAAAAATTATAATGTAAAAACTCCCCCAAAAGGTACAAGGGTTAAAAGATAAACTTAGGGCTGGGCGTAGTGGCTCATGCCTGTAATCACAGTACTTTGGGAGGCCGAGGCAGGCGGATCACGAGGTCAGGAGATTGAGACCATACTGGCTACTGTGAAAGCCCTTCTCTACTAAAAATATAAAAAATTAGCCAGGCGTGGTGGCAGGCGCCTGTAGTCTCAGCTAAGCGGGAGTGTGAGGCAGAATGGCATGAACCCAGGAGGTGGAGCTTGCAGTGAGCCGAGATTGCGCCACTGCACTCCAGCCTGGGCAACAAAGCGAGACTCCGTCTCAAACAAAAAAAAAAGAAAAAAAATAAACTTAAGGAACTTTTCTAGAAAGCTGATCTTGGCTGAACACAGTGGCTCACTCCTGTAATCCCAGCACTTTGGGAGCCGAGGTGTGCGAATCACTTGAGGTCAGAAGTCTAAGACCAGCCTGGCCAACATAGTGAAACTCTGTCCCAGCTAAAAATACAGCAACAAAAAAAGCTGGATGTGTTGGTGCACACCTGTAATCCCAGCTACTCGGGAGGCTGAAGCAGGAGAACTGCTTGAACCCAAGAGGTAGAGGCTGCAGTGAGCCAAGATGTGCCACTGCACTCCAGCCTGCACAACACAGTGAGACTCTGTCTCAATAAATAAATGAATAAAGCTGATCTAAAAGAACAAGAGTAAGTGAAAAAAAAGACAACTATATGAGCAATTTTAAGGTCCAACCCCAGATTACTCAGAGTTCCAGAAAGAAAAAAAGGGAGGAAGAAACAAATATGGGAAAACTTTTTTTTTTTTGAGACAGAGTCACTCAAGCTGGAGTGCAGAGGCGCAATCTCAGCTCACTGAAACCTCCGCCTCCCAGGTTTAAGCAATTCTCTGCCTCAACCTCCCAAGTAGCTGGGATTACAGGTGCCGGCCACCACGCCTGGCTAATTTTTGTATTTTTAGTAGTAGAGACGAGGTTTCACCATCTCGGCCAGCCTAGTCTTGAACTCCTGACTTCATGATCCACCCACTTCGGCCTCCCAAAGTGCTGGGATTACAGGCGTGAGCCATAGTGCCCAGCCAGAAACTTCTTATTCCTTTAAAAAACACAGTATCTAAGAATTTATCCATCAAAGCAAGTCATTTCTTTAAATATTAGAACACACATCATCATGAAATCTTTGAATACCAAAGAGCTCCAAGAGATGATAAACAGATTACACAGAAAGCAATATTAGCAGGTATGAAATAGGACTTCTCAACAGTAATGGTAACACTGCCCCATTTCCTATCCAGCTTCACTGGCTTTCAAAATTCTAATGGAAAGTAACTTCCCACTGAGATTTGTATACTAGGTGAAAACACCACACAAATGTGAGGACAAAGTAATTTCTATTCATTTCTACAACTTTAATATATGTAGATCATATGGACCCTTTTTCAAGGCAGTAAGATTACAATCCAGCAAACAGGAATAGAAGTGCTTTATAGGAAACAGGAGATCTAACACAGAGGTGAGATGAGGAAACTGATGAGGGTAAAAGGGAAGCCCAGTGGTATGCCAGTGTGCTGCATGCCTACAGAGTAACTGATCAATCTACATTGTAGGGGGATGTCCAGAAAAGGAGAAAAGTGGTAAGACTGTATGACAGATTAGCCCTTGAGGAAAATGGAACCAAAAGACATTTTACATAGATTTAAGAAAACCTAAGTAAATGAATAAAAAAGGCAGTCATTATAAACAAGAAAGGTAAACCTTGTACAAGAAAGAAACATATTATGGTTCAGTACTACAGACTAGTCATCAAATGAAAACACTGAACATATTTATCCAAAATTTGTGGGAGAAATATTTGTAAAATAATTACATTGTGATTTAAGGATGTGGAAAGAAGGCAGCCAAAGTTTTTATTTAAAAATAATGTCTGAAATCAGTGAATAAAAAAATACTGAGAGGAGTTCGAAGCCAGAATTGCTTAAATATTTTCAAGTGGTTGCCACTGGGAAGAGATGGGGTTAAGGTGTTTTTTTTTTATTATGAGTCTTTCAACATATTCAGCTCTTAAAAATGTACACACGGCCGGGCGCGGTGGCTCAAGCCTGTAATCCCAGCACTTTGGGAGGCCGAGACAGGCGGATCACGAGGTCAGGAGATCGAGACCATCCTGGCTAACACGGTGAAACCCCGTCTCTACTAAAATACAAAAAAAATTAGCCGGGCGAGGTGGCGGGCGCCTGTAGTCCCAGCTACTCAGGAGGCTGAGGCAGGAGAATGGCGTGAACCCGGGAGGCGGGGCTTGCAGTGAGCTGAGATCCGGCCATTGCACTCCAGCCTGGGCAACAGAGCTAGACTCCGTCTCAAAAAAAAAAAAAAAAAAATGTACACACACATTTCTTGGAGCACAAATAGAAATAAATTAATTACCCAGCCAAATCAAGAAGCAGATGGCCAGGTGTGGTGGCTCATGCCTGTAATCCTAGCACTTTGGGAGGCCAAAGCGGGCGGACTGCCTGAGCTCAAGAGTTCGAGACCAGCCTGGGCAACACGGTGAAACCCCGTCTGTACTGAAAAATACAAAAAATTAACCGGGCATGGCAGCGTGCGCCTGTGATCCCAGCTATTGCGGAGGCTGAGGCAGGAGAATGGCTTGAACCTGGGATGCGGAAGTTGCAGTGAGCCGAGATCCTGCCATTGCATTCCAGCCTGGGCGACAGAGAGAGACTCTGTCTCAAAAACAAACACAAAAATTGGCTGGATCAGCCGGGCTTGATGGGGCGTGAGGCAGGAGAATTGCTTGAATCCAGGTGGCGGAGGTTACAGTGAGCCGAGATCATGCCACTGCCCTCCAGCCTGCAGACAGAGTGAAACTCTGTCTCGGAAAAAAAAAAAAGGTAGGAAAACAGCAACAAAGTAAAAGAAAATTTTAAAATTAAGAGCAAAACTTTTTTTTTTTTTTTGAGACAGAGTCTTGCTCTGTCGCCCAGGCTGGGGTGCAGTGGCCGGATCTCAGCTCACTGCAAGCTCCGCCTCCCGGGTTTAGACCATTCTCCTGCCTCAGCCTCCCGAGTAGCTGGGACTACAGGCGCCCGCCACCTCGCCCGGCTAGTTTTTTGTATTTTTTAGTAGAGACGGGGTTTCACCGTGTTAGCCAGGATGGTCTCGATCTCCTGACCTCGTGATCCGCCCGTCTCGGCCTCCCAAAGTGCTGGGATTACAGGCTTGAGCCACCGCGCCCGGCCTAAGAGCAAAACTTACTGTAACAGGACCCCCCCCCCCAAAAAGACCAAAACAACAACAAAAAAAAACAAAACCAAATCTACATTTTTGAAAAGACTAATGTACACTGATACCTTATAGGAGTAATCAAGAAAAAAAGAACACCTAGATAATTAGGTTCAAAAAAGAAAAAAATAACAATTACAGCAGTTATTTTAAAATATTAAAAAGTAGTGATTTTAAAAATCACCACAGAAATTACTTACAGTGATAAAATAGCATGGGCAATTTTATGCCAATAAATTTGAAAAATTACATTAAAAACAATTATCTAGGAAAAGGTATCTAAAACAGAATACAAACTAAAATACCTAATCAATGAGACTTTTAAAAAACTGAGTCAGGACCGGGCGCGGTGGCTCACTCTTGTAATCCCAGCGCTTTGGGAGGCTGGTAGATCCCCTGAGATCGGGAGTTCGAGACCAGCCTGACCAACACGGAGAAACCCCCGTCTCCACTAAAAATACAGAATTAGCCACGGCGTGGTGGCTCATGCTTGTAATCGCAGCGACTCCGGAGGCTGAGGCAGGAGATTCACTTGAATCCGGGAGGCGGAGCTTGCGTGAGCCGAGATCGCGCCATTGCACTTTAGCCTGGGCAACAAAGAGCGAAACTCCGTCTCAAAACAAACAAAAATTGAGTCAGAAGTTAAACGCGTACTAAATAAGACCAAAGGTTCTGCATGCAAATTGTACCAAACTTTTGGAGGCGGGGCGGGGGGCGGTGGGGGGTGGTGACCTGTTTTACAGAATAGAAGAGACTGTGCTGTCCAAATTATTATGAAGTTTATAAAATCTTGTTAGTATAACGGGCAAGGAGAGTACACGAAAAGATTAAAATGCAATCTTGTGAGCATAAGTGAAGTCAAAGGGAGACAGCCAATTGAATACACCAGAGTATAATGCAATAGGTGAAAAAAACTATGGCTGTGATTCAACCCATTATTAGATTTGGAGATTCAAGAGGCTGCTGGACAGGGAGGCGTGCACCCTCAGCCCTCCCGTGTTGCTTAGAAAAGGAGGCAAACGCGCGCCCCCGGTCCCCCGGCGCACCCTGCGTGGCACACACAGCCAGCCCGGGACCCCTCCGCCCCTCGCGCCCCTGGTCCCCGCGCGCCACTCGCACCCGGTAAGGGGCCCCTACTCCCTCAAGGGCCTCTCCCACCGCCGCCTCCCAGGCGGGCTCCCCGAGGCCCAAACTTCCGTGAGGCGACGCCTGCACGCAGGAGAACTCAGCGGGCGAGGCTGAGCCCACTAGGGACGCATGCCGGTTGAACAAGCCACCGCCCTGCAAGCTCACCCATCCTCGGCGCCCGCCTCCAGGCGCCAGCGGTCCAGCCTAAGGGGGACGTAAGGCCGAACTACGTTTCCCAGGAGCTTGTGCGCCGCCCCGCGGAAGGAGCGTGGTCCGTGCGTCACGAGCGCGCTCTCGGCGGAAGGCCCGTCACGGAAGTGTCCGTCACGGAGTGGCGGCTGGGGCGCCGGCGGGGAAACGCCGATTCTAGGATCCCGGGGCGCGCGGCTGACGGGCTGGGGGCGGGGTGCGGCCTGAACGCCAGGCTGGGGCGCGTGCGTCACGGTGTGTGTGAGGGGTGCGTGTGCGTGCGTGCGCGGCAGGGGCGGGCGCAGGACTAATGGGGCGGGGCGGGGCGCGTGCGCGTGCGTGACGTCAGGCCACGGGGAGGTGGCGCCGTAGTGCCGGGCCGGCCTCAGACACCGCTCTGACGCCGCTGCTGGCGCTGCGCTGGGAATGGAGTCGCGTTCTCTGTTTTGCCGTTGCTGCTGCCTTTGTGACGAGATCGCTTTCTCCCATCGAACCTTCTAGTTGCTTATTGCAGGTATACACGAAAGTGCTGAATTTTGTGTTTGCATCGTAATGAGACGCGTGTTGAACCCTTTAGTAATGTAGCAGTGTATTAGCTTCGTATTTCTAGGTAGACGGTAATTTTGTCAATGAAAAATTCTAACGGTGATAGTCACCCCTTGCCTGAGTCACTCTCCCTCGCGCGGCCCAGGCGTTCACGGCGGACGTTCTTGTTCTGTGGAGAATAACGGCTGCGCCTGGAGATTGACGCAGAGTGGGCGGCGGTGGTAGTAAGTTTGAGCCAGGTATTTTGAGTAATACAAAATAAGGTTTCTTCTAGTCTAACTTCCATTTTTCCCCCAGCTGGGATAGATGTTTAAAATTTTACCAATGGCCTTTCTAGCATTTATTGAAATAGTGACGCCAATTTGTGTGTGGTCTTTTGAAAACAAATCCTGCGTCTCTAGCTCCTAGCTTCCTCATCTTCAATTTTGTTTTGTTTTTTAATCAAATAGATTAACTAGAGGTGTGTTTGTTTAATCTACTTTTTTTGTTTTCAGAGACAGATAAGTTTACTATATTTTTATTTTCCCTTGACGCTAGATTTGTTAATTAAAATTGTATATAGGCCATCTAACACATAATATGAGTGTCAAAGATAAGGTTAACATCAAGATTTGGTACGTAGATCCCACCCAAAGTGTATGCAGAAGTTGAACAATTTCAATTCTAGCTATACATTAATTGCAGAAAGAGACTTAATTTAAAAAAAAAAAAAAGTAAAAGGGAAGGCAGGATGTCACCCAGAATGCCAGCCAACAAATATTATTAGGTTAGAGATGACTGCAGTTAGCTCTCCGAGAACTGGATAGCTCACCTCCTCCCTACCACTTTGAAAATCACCTCCACATTAACTTTTCTCTTGTGACACAACTAATCTCTTCTGTTTTATTAAAATTGTTCCCCATCTTCCAAAGCCTCCTGGATGGTAAGTTGCACACACTCCTGCCTCTTTTTGAAAATTACATTTGTTTTTTCATTACTTCTCTCACCATGCATTTCTTTAGTTCTTAGCATATGCCAGTCACAAGGGCAGAGATTTGAGATACACATCGTAAATTAAATGAGAATATGTGCTTATCAGTATTTTATGTAAGCACCGTCTGGAAATTCTACTTAGGACAATATTTAAGTAGATATGAGGCTTACCTTCTGGAAAAGAGATTACAGAATTATCCTTATTAATTAACTAAGTCCCCAAAATGAGAAGAGATTCAATTACTATCAATAATTTGTAGTAAAGTGACTGAAAAGGAAATAATAAGCTAATAGATTGACTTGCTGTCCTCAACAAGTTAGCACATACTTTTATTTTTAAAAAGTCTACACAATAGGAATAAAATAATTTTAGCTAGAAATATATGTGAACTATATGAGAAAAACTTCAAAACCTTACTACGCAATGTAGAAGAATAAAGGATGAGTAAGAATAAAAACAGATTTGTTTATAGATTATATTCAATTGTCAAGAAAATCAGAGAATTTTGTTTTGTTTTTGTTTTGAGATGGAGTTTTGCTCTTGTTGCCCAGGCTGGAGTGCAATGGCGCGATCTTGGCTCACTACAACCTCCGCCTCCAGGGTTCAAGCAATTCTCCTGCCTCAGCCTCCCTCGTAGCTGGGATTACAGGCTCCTGCCACAACGCCCAGCTAATTTTAGCTCTTAGCATATGCCAGTCACAAGGGCAGAGATTTGAGATACACATCATAAGTTAACGAGCAACAAGAGCGAAACTCTGTCTCAAAAAAAAAAACAAAACAAAACATTATTTTAAGGAAACAGAAATTTCTTATTGTTAATATCTCTGTTGTGCCTACAAGAGACTCTTTCATCAGCAGTACTCTTTCTGGCATGTCTCATGTCAGCCAGGACTTTCAATTCTTCTGGCTATGAAGCAAGGTTGGGACTATGATATAGGCCACCTTTGTCTGTATATGTGCCTCTTTGTCTTTGAACATCCAAGAACATTACTTTTTTCTCTTTCCACACAATGTCTCCTTGCTGCCTGATCCTAACATTTCCTGTTAAATATTTTATTGTGAAAAATTTTGAACATACGGCTAAATTATAAGAAGTTTACAGTGAATACTTATAAACCTTCCCATCTAGACTCTACCATTAATATTTCACTATACCTAATTTTAACAAATACCTGTCTGTCCCTATTTTTATCCATCAGTTCATTGTATTTTTTTATTTTTTTCAAAGTAAATTGACATGGGTACACATTCCCTAAAAATTTCAGAATGCCTGTGTATTAACTAGAATTCTATATTTGTTTAGGTTTTTCTTTAGATGTGAAATGTACAAAACATGAAAAGTGCAAATCTTAAGTGTACATTTGCTGAGTTTTGACAGATGCAGTGTCTTTGCCTTTTGTATCTTTAAATACATCTTTGGCATGTCTATTGGCTACTGAGTTTTAACTTTGTGGCTGCTGGGTCCTTTTTGCTGATCATACCTTGCCCTTTGCTGAAGCAAATACTGGTAAACCTTTTCAGAACTTGAAGAGACTCTGTTGTCTTTATTAATGAACTCTATGTCCCCAAGTGAAATGCTGTGCCTGACGAGGTTGTGCCTGTCATTGTGAGTGCTGGTTAAGTATAGACAGATGTCAGAGTGAATGAATGTGAAGTGCTAAGCACTTTACTAGCCTCTTCCCAGGATTTTGAATGAGATTGTCCTAATTCTCAAGTGGTTCACTATCTCCTAAGGGAGACAGACAAATTTTGGTACTGTAAGGCAGTGTTGAAGTGCTAGAACAGGGCATGGGCAGAGTCCTTCGTGTTTACTGAGGATAGAACCACTGATTCTCTCTGAGACAGTGGGAAGGCCTCACAGCAAAGATGGCATTAAAGTGATCCTTAGAGAATATGGGGTAAATGTAGTGGGAGTTAAGTTGAAAAGGGTCAATAGTTGTGAAACTTGTACGCTAAATGTTTGATTGGAGCTGTGCTTTGGAACTGCTTGTGCCTCAAATAGTAACTTTCATAGCCTTCTTGCTGATACTTGAAGCTTCTTTTCAGCCCATCTCTGCTCTTGTGGCAGGCAAAATAATGGCTCCCCAGAGATATCACCGGCACCTGGGAATATTTTACCTTATATTGCAAAATAGAATTTGCAGATGTGATTCAGTGAAGGACTTCAAGATGGGGAGAGATTACCCTGGATTATTTCGATGGGCTTAGTGTAATAACAGGGGTCCTTAAAAGTAAAAGAGGTGGGTGGCTGGGCGCGGTGGCTCACGCCTGTAATCCCAGCACTTTGGGAGGCCAAGACGGATGGAGATCACCTGAGGTCAGGAGTTTGAGACCAGCCTGGCCTACATGGTAAAACCTCGTCACTACTAAAAATACAAAAAAAAAAAAAAAAAATTAGCCGGGCGTGGTGGTGGGCGCCTGTAATCCCAGCTACATGGGAGGCTGAGGCAGGAGAATCACTTGAACCTGGAAGGCAGAGATTGCAATAAGCCGAGATCATGCCATTGCACTCCAGCCTGGGCAACAGAGCAAGACTCCATCTCAAAAAAAAAAAAAAAAAGTAAAAGAGGGGGAGAAGAAGGTGAGCATTCAGGGAAATATAACCGTGAAAGAAAGGCACAGAGAAATGTATCATTGCTGGCTTTGCAGGTGGAGGAAGGGTCAGGAGCCAAGGAGTGTAGATGGCCCAGACACTGGACGGGGCAAGGAAATAGATTCTTCTCTAGAGCTTCCAGAAGGAACACAGCTCTGCCAACACCTTAATTTTAGCCCTCCGAGACCTGTATCAGACTTCTGACCTCCAGAACTGTTATATAATAAATGTATGTTGTTGAAAACCACGAAGTTTTGATAATTGGCAGTGGTGGAAAACTAATACAGCCCTCTGTCCTTAAGAGTTTACCAAAGCAAAAATGGTCTTCCTTACTCTTCTTTGGCATTATATTTTGACTTTGCCTCAGAAGAAAAATGGTGTGATTATAAATATTTTTTGTGACCACATCTGGTAGAAAATACAGACTTCATTGTAACATTCATGTTCACAAACTGAATTATAGTCTTTGTCTCCTAGGAGATTTTACCATTTGGAGGTGAGAAGAAAAGTCCCCTCTTTGCAAATGTAAAGCTCACATTGTGGAATGGCTGCTGTTGTACTTTCTGACTCTTAACATTGGACCTTTTCTCATCGTTGTTCCAGTTTCTCCTTCCCCAGGAAGTTTTGCAGATTTCTGCAACCACATTCTTTTATCCATTCTCTTCATGTCCATGGTACTAGACTTTTAACATCTTTCCATGGTTACAGTCTGCTTGAGGGAGGGAAATTATTCTCATAGTTGGCGTTCATAACATCTTAAAAAGAGCTTCTCGGGTAGGGGACAGTCAGTCACTCTTGATAGCTACTTGAATGCCTTTTGATCTTAGTGTGTGCGTATTGAATTGTCTTTTGCCTTTCATGGGTCTGCCTTGTCTTACTGGGAAGATTATTGGATCTCAGAGCCTCCAGACTACCTCTCATCTTTTGTTCTTACACAGCAGTGACCGAGTAGTAAGTTGGGCTCCAAACTCTGCACTGTGAGCTGGGAAAGGGCACTCACTGCTCCCTGAATACCAAGATCCATTATGCTGCTGCAGCCAAAACAGGAAATAAATAATGCTGGACATCATCAAGCAGAGGATTTGAAACAGCTTTCCTCTGTGGCGTTGCAGTGTTCCAGGATTTCATTATATGAACTGAGCCTACCTTGCCTTCTCATCTCTGGAGGCTCTTCACTTCACTGCTCATGTCATCACTCCTGTGTGTCTCAGACTTCCACTCATGACCCAAACAGCACAGCCTCTGCAAACTTCAGTATCCCTCTTTGTGACTCTTACCCTTTGTTCTCCTGGCTCTTTTATGTCCTTATTCTCACTACTGTTCTTGGAGGTTCTCCTCAAATTTGTCAGCTCCTTCCTTGACTCATGTCTATACCAAAACTAGATCCTGTTGTTGATTGCACACATTTCTCACATAAGGCATTCTTCCTTCCCTTGCTCTGCGTTACCTGCACACATAGAAATCCCAGCCCAGAACCACTGCACAGTGTGCCTTTTCTTCTGTCCAGGCAGCGAGTGCTGCTTGAGGAAATCACAGCTAGGCAGACAAGTGTGACAGACATACTCTCCATAACCTCAGCTTATCTTTTGTCAGCAGCTTTTGCTAGTTTGTCACTGCATGGCCCAAACCTTTATCACTGTCCTCAATGATCATGGCCTCCTGTTGTTCCTCTCATTGTTAGCATGTAGCCTTGCTTTCTTTTTTGACTCACATTTTTATTGAACTGCCTGCTAATTGTCAGCATCCCACCTATCCTGACTTCCAGGAGGTAGGAGAGAATGAAGCATCCTTCTTCCTTTACAAACCTGATGCCTTCATCAGAGATTTGACCCCATCCTTTCCCCCTTCTCGCTCCTCTAGTTCCAACTCCCTTGTCTTAATTGCTTCCTCTGTTTTTAGTCTCCACTCTGGCCCCACCACCTCTTCCACCTGCCCTTTCTCTTCCTTCTCCACTTCCAGACTTTTCATTCCTATTGTGGAATTTGTCTGCTGTTTCCACCAGTGTATTGAAACTGATCTCCTTAAATTATTGTGAAGGCTTATCTAACCAATCCAATACCTTTCAATCCTTAATTTATCTAACGCTATTTTGATCTACCCGTCCTTGAAATTTTACATATCTTAGATCTCTCTATTTGGTGGTTCTCTGCCTCCTTTTTGGGCTTCTCTTTCATTTGCTTCCTAAATGTTGATTTTTCTCTATAATGCTGGTCCTACCATTTATTTTACTCTTCAAGTTCTCTTTGGTTGGTTTTATGCCATGGTTTCATCTGGTAACACCATTACGTGGGACTATTGAATATTACTGTTTCTTAGTAAGCTTTGTATGAAATATGTCACAGGGTTGTTGATAGTAACATATGGTCCCCCTTAGACTCCTTTATTCATGTGTTTACTTAACCTATATCTTATAGCAGGAGAATATAGTTACTCTTAAATATGTGACGAAAGACCATCCTCCTCCCGAAAAGCTTGTCCTGTTTGAATATATAGCCAGGCAGCCTGAAAGGATTCAGATAGAATGCAGATGTGGAAGGCAGATGACGTACATCTGGATAACCCTCACATGTAAATACAGCCTTGTAGATGCCACTTCTCTGTGGCTTACTCACTGTGTTCATGTGGCCTACTCACTATGTTCAAAACCAATCACATCATTTCTCTGATACCTAACCCTTCTGATACTGTTCTCCATTTAGTCACACAGAAACCTGAGAGTCATGTGAAGCCGCTAGCCCTTTCTCACACCCACATTCAGTCAAATTCCAGGACATACTGATCATTCCCAAATCTACCTGCTCTCCATTTCTACCATCATGGCCTTAATTTGTGTTCCTAAATCTTTTAGATTAAAGTATTAGCCTCCTACCTGTTTTTTTTTTTTTTTTTTTTTGCTGCTATTATATCTTCCTCTAGTCCATTACACAGGTACCCCTAGAAGAGCACTTGGAAGACACTAATATTGTTTCCTGGCTTACAACATTTAGGAAAGAGTCCACATTTTTGCGAATGGCATTCTTGGCTGGCTGTGACCTAGATCTGGCCTTGCACACCTCTGGCCCTGTTTCTTTTTGTTCCCTGGCCTAAACTATATGCACTAGAAGTATTGAACTTCTTCCCCTTACACATAATCTTCTCAGGCACTGCCTTTGCTCACGATGTTCCCCATCCTCCCTTACCTACCAAACCAGCTCTGACACTCAGCCCATTCCTCCCTGAAACCATTAGGCTGTGTTAGAAACCACCTTCTATGCTCCCATGAGCCCTTGTCCATTGCCATTATTATAGCAGTAATCAAACTCTACTGTAAAGTGTGTTTTCAGTTTCTTCAACTAGCCTGAGCTGCTTGAGGTAAGGGATAAATGCCTTGTTCACATTTCTATCCTCAGGGCCTGATACAGAGCTAGAAACATAAGTGTTCGGTAATGATTTATTAAAATGGCAGAAGTTCCAGATCTATACCACTAAGATAGTTATTAACTTACCAAGTGTTTCCTCAAAAATAAACAAAACTTCTGCCAGTATCCCTGCTCTGAGAATGACTGTGATACTTTAGAGAAGTCAGTTTTGGCCAGTCACATAAAAGGATCCTTTGTGATGGATCTGATTACTTCGAGAATGGTAGAAACCTAGAGTTAAATAAATAATGGTTCACACCTGTGTTTCTCAACCTTGGCTAGACATTCATTTGTACCAGGTGGAGCTCTTAAAAAAAAAAATCCTTAACCCCTTCTCAGATAATTAAATCAGAATCTCTTGGTGTGGGACTCAGGTATCAATAAATGCCAAACATACTTAACAATTCCAGTGTGCAACCAGAGTTTAAAACCACTGGGTTAGATAAAGGTTTGAGTGAGTTATCTAGAAGTAGTTGCTAAGGGAAATTAGAATTGAGTGAGACCTAACCTAAGTTATTCATAATTATGGTAGTTATCAGAGTGGAGCTTATATGCCTGTCTAAACCAGCAACCTTACTATAGTTTTGTTTTTTTTAAAATGAGATCCTATTGAAAATTTATTAGTGACCAGAAATGTTGAGACCCTGTCTAAAAAAAAAAAATTAGCCAGGTGCAGTGGCTCATACCTGTAGTTCTTGCACCTTGGGAGAATCACTTGAGCCCAGGAGTTTGAGACCACAGTAATCTCCCTAGGATGCCAGTACTATTTCCAGATATGTCATTTGATTAACAGTATCTCATATATTGACTTGTGATTGACTTCTTTGTGATTCCACACATATGTCCTAATCCTGCCCTGTGCAACAACTCAGAATAAATATTACTCCGAGGAGAGGATGTACAAATGTGTGAAAATTATTTTCTTGCTTCCTTTAAGTAATTTTTTTCAGGCTGAATATTTCCAGTTACTTCAGCCTTTGCTTATCTTGAAAAGCAAGCTGTATGAGGGAAGGACCCATGTCTGAATGGCTACTACTCTATTCTTAGCCCCTAGAATAGTACTTGGCATATTGTAAGTACTCAGTTAATGTCTGGTGTAAAAAGGGATGAATAAAGGAACCATCTGGGTTCATTCACCTCTTTATCTGACTTCTTAAAAGGAACCTTGTACTCCTGTGATAACATCCATACAAAGTATATATAGCATCCACTTGTATAGCTTAATTTCCTTAAATAGTATGTCATTGCCTTCATTGTCAGCTAAAATTTGTAGGCCGGGCGCAGTGGCTCAAGCCTGTAAACCCAGCACTTTGGGAGGCCGAGGCGGGCGGATCACGAGGTCAGGAGATCGAGACCATCCTGGCTAACACGGTGAAACCCCGTCTCTACTAAAAATACAAAAAAATTAGCCGCGCGTGGTGGTGTGCGCCTATAGTCCCAGCTACTCGGAGGCTGAGGCAGGAGAATGGCGTGAACCCGGGAGGCGGAGCTTGCAGTGAGTCAAGATCACGCCACTGCACTCCAGCCTGGGTAACACAGCGAGACTCCATCTCAAAAAAAAAAAAAAAATTTGTGGCCGGGCGCGGTGGCTCAAGCCTGTAATCCCAGCACTTTGGGAGGCCGAGACGGGCGGATCACGAGGTCAGGAGATCGAAACCATCCTGGCTAACACGGTGAAACCCCGTCTCTATTAAGAAATACAAAAAACTAGCCGGGCGAGGTGGCGGGCGCCTGTAGTCCCAGCTACTCGGGAGGCTGAGGCCGGAGAATGGCGTGAACCCGGGAGGCGGAGCTTGCAGTGAGTCAAGATCACGCCACTGCACTCCAGCCTGGGTAACACAGCGAGACTCCATCTCAAAAAAAAAAAAAATTTGTAACTGATCTTTACTTACATTGCTGGTGAAAGGATTAAAAACAGGGTAAGGACAGAGACCTGTAGCTGATGTCAGAGACCTCTCTTCATAAGGACATGACCCTTCGGTCAGCTAATTGTGGATCTCTCTTGCTGTACTGTAATTCAGTCATTGTTGCTGCTGCTTTTGGTGGCTGTAGGAGCAAAGAGTAAGAAACACTAAAACTCCTTGGAGAAATTAGGTAATGACATAAGAAGGGATAATGTTTGATCTTGCAACATAGATAAGGTTTTACCAAGAGACAAGAAAAGGAAGAACGGATCTGGCATAGGAATAGCATAGATAAAGATGTTCAGGCAACTCAAGTGGTTCAGCATGGTTATAGGGAAATGTATGGTAGTTTGATGAAACATTTAGGGCTTAGGGAGGTAGAAAAGCCACAATCACAGAGGATCCTAAAGCCATGCCAAGGACTTAGTGCATTTTTCTATATGTACTGGGAGACCAAAAGGGAATTTTAAACAGGGAGTGAAACTTCTGTGTTTTACAGAGGTGATGTTGCTGCAGACACTCACTGGAGTGTGAGAGACCAAAGGCAAACAAGTCAAGTAGGAGGTTTCTAGGTCAAGAATTATGAGGGCCTGAAACAGGGCCATGGCAGTAGGAGTTGGAAGAGATGGATGGAAGACACTTAAGAGGGGGAATTTACAGATTGTGGTGACTGATTGGATGTTAAAAAGAAACTCTAGAAAGACACTTGCTGGTTGGGCACAGTGGCTTACATCTGTACTTTGAGCACTTTGAGAGGCCCAGCAGTTTAGGAGGCCAAGGCACGAGGACTAGTTGAGGCTAGGAGTTCTAGACTAGCCTGGGCAACATAATGAGACCCCTATCTCTGCAAAAGAAATTTTTTTAATTAGCCAGGCTGGGCATGGTGACTCACACCTGTAATCCCAGCACTTTGGGAGGCCAAGGCAGGAGGATTGCTTGAGCCCAAGACTTTGAAAGCAGCCTGGGCAACATAGTGAGATCCTGTCTCTACAAATTTTAAAGATTAGCTGGGCGTGATGGCATGTGCCTGTGTTCCCAGATACTCAGGAGGCTGAGGCAGGAGGATCACTTGAGCCCAGGAGGTCAAGACTGCAGTGAGCTGTGTTTGTGCCACTGTATTCCAGCTTGGATGACAGAGTAAGGACCCTGTCTCAAAAAAAAAAAAAAAAGCCAGGTGCAGTGGCTCACACCTGTAGTTCTGTATACTTGGGAGGCTGAGGAGGGAGGATCACTTGAGCCCAAGAGTTTGAGGCTGTGGTAAACTATGATCATGCCACCACACTCCGGCCTGGGTGACAAGAATGAGGCCTCGACTTTGAAAAAAAGAAAAGAAAGACACTTGTGTTGCTGGGTCACTAGACGTCTTTTTTTTTTTTTTAATCTTACCCCGTGTCAGGCACCATTCTATGTTTTACAAATACTAACATTTAATTCCCACAGTAACCCTATGAAGTCAATACTATTTTATCCCTCTTGGTCTTGAAAACCACTGTTTAATGTATTTTGTCTGTTTTGCTGTGGTCAAGAGGTTAATTCTGTTCTCTCGTGTTCCATCTCGGCTGGAAGCAGAAGTTTATAAAACATTGCATTTTAGGCCGGGCGCGGTGGCTCAAGCCTGTAATCCCAGCACTTTGGGAGGCCGAGACGGGCGGATCACGAGGTCAGGAGATCGAGACCATCCTGGCTAACACAGTGAAACCCCGTCTCTACTAAAAAATACAAAAAAACTAGCCGGGCAAGGTGGCGGGCGCCTGTAGTCCCAGCTACTCGGGAGGCTGAGGCAGGAGAATGACGTGAACCCGGGAGGCGGAGCTTGCAGTGAGCTGAGATCCGGTCACTGTGCTCCAGCCTGGGCGACAGAGCGAGACTCCGTCTCAAAAAAAAAAAAAAAATTGCATTTTAAATTTATTTTAAATTTAGATTTTTTAGATTTCCATTTTTTTGACTACTAAATTTGACTATTTCCTATATGTTTACATTTGCATTTCTTTTGTACTTTGTTCCTGTATATTGTTTGCTCTGTCTTTTGAAGATTTAAGGGTTTCTTTTTCAGTTTTATGCACTGTCACATAAGTAAAAAGCAATATGGGCCGGGCGCGGCGGCTCAAGCCTGTAATCCCAGCACTTTGGGAGGCCGAAACGGGTGGATCACGAGGTCAGGAGATCAAGACCATCCTGGCTAACATGGTGAAACCCCATCTCTACTAAAAAATACAAAACAAACTAGCCGGGCGAGGTGGTGGGTGCCTGTAGTCCCAGCTACTCAGGAGGCTTAAGGCAGGAGAATGGCGTGGACCCGGGAGGCGGAGCTTGCAGTGAGCTGAGATCCGGCCACTGCACTCCAGCCTGGGCCACAGAGCGAGACTCCGTCTCAAAAAAAAAAAAAAAAAAGTAAAAGCAATATGGCTTCTGTAAGAGAGCATCTTACAGCAGGAGAATTCTGGAGATCTGCAAAAGTTCTCCCTGAAGTATTCAGCAGAATACAGATCAGTACATACATGTGAGGAAACTACTTGAGCCAGGGAAAGAGTCCTCTAAAGGATTATTGGGAACAGTATCTGTTGTTCACATAGGGCTGAGAAGAGCGTCTATTCCCACCAGCCAGACTGGAAAACTCTTCCAATTCCTGGAGCATTGGATATGTCGTGTCTACCCGATCAGTATCTATCAAGAAGGTCTTGCTTCAGCGTGGGGGATAATTAGCCCTATACTAGGCACTGCTAAATCTATCTAGCAAATTGTAAAAGAAAGACCCAAAAGGATCAAACTGTTTCCAGGTAACCTAACTGCATCCTAAAAGAAAGCTTAAGGAAATTTATAGTAATACAAAAATACCCAGCATCCAGTACGATAACATTCACAGTATCTGGCATCCAATCAAATTCACCAAGCATGCAAAGAGATGAAAACATGGCCCATAGTGAGGACGATAATAATGATTTGAAACTCATCCAGACTTAACATAGATCTTACTATTAGCAGAGGAGGACAGTAAAACATAGTTATAAATGTATTTCATATTGCTAAAAAGGTAAATACAGCAATAGAAAGTATTAAAAAAAATTGAGATTCTAGGGAGAAAACTCATATTGTCTGAAATGAAAATACACCAGGTTAACAGCAGATTACATTTCTAGAAGAAAAGTTGGGTGAACTTAAAGGCATAGTAATGTAAAACTATCCAAAATGACATGCAGAGAGAAAAAAGAAACCAGAAAAAAAATGAAAAGAACTTGAGTAAGCTGTAGATAGCATCAGGTAGCCTACTGTATGAGTAATTGGAGTCCCTGAAGAAGAGAGTAAAGGAGAGATGGAGAAATATATGAAGAAATAATGACTGGAGGCCGGGTGTGGTGGCTCACGCCTGTAATCCCAGCACTTTGGGAGGCCGAGGTGGGCGGATCACAAGGTCAGGAGATCGAGACCATGGTGAAACCCCGTCTCTACTAAAAATAGAAAAAATTAGCCGGGCGCAGGGGCGGGCGCCTGTAGTCCCAGCTACTCGGGAGGCTGAGGCAGGAGAATGGCGTGAACCCGGGAGGCGGAGCTTGCAGCGAGCCGAGATTGCGCCACTGCACTCCAGCCTGGGCGACAGAGCGAGACTCCGTCTCAAAAAAAAAAAAAAAAAGAAATAATGACTGGAAATGTCAAAACTTAATGAAACTATAAACCCGCAAATTCAAGAAGCTCAAGAAACCCTAAACACCACAAACATGAAAAGTATGCCAAGGAAAATAATAATCAGATTACTCAAATCAATAAAAGAGAAAATCTCAAAAGTAGCCAGAAGGAAAATACATGCTATATACAGAGGAATAAGGGATTACGTTGGATTTCTTACCAGAAATAAGACGTCTAAGAAGAGTGGAACTGTATAAAGTACTGAAAGAAAAAAACAACTGTCTACCTATTAAATAGAATTACACGTTCAGGAAAAAACGTCTTTCAACAACAAAAGTAACTCAACCTATAGAGTGGGAGAAACAGGCCAGGTGCGGTGGCTCACGCCTGTAATCCCAGCACTTTGGGAGGCCGAGGCAGGCGAATCACCTAAAGTCAGGAGTTCAAGACCAGCTTGGCCAACATGGTGAACCCCCGTCTCTACTAAAAAATACAAAAAATTAGCTTTGCATGCCTGTAATCCCAGCTACAGGCTGAGGCACAAGAATTACTTGAACCCGGGAGGTGGAGGTTGCAGTGAACCAAAGGCGTGCCACTGTACTCCAGCCTGGGTGAAAGAGTGAGACTCCATCTCAAAAACGGTGGGAGACACTACTTGCAAATCATGTCTCTGATAAGGGTTTAATATCTAGAATATACAAAGAACGCCTACAACTCAACAATACACACAACCCAATTGTAAACGTGGGCAAAGGACTTGACATTTCTGTAAAGAAGATATACAAATGGCTAGTAAGCACATGAAAATATGCTCAACATCATTAGTCATTAGGGAAATGTAAAAGCTACAGTGAGATGTCACTTCATCCCAACTACGATGGCTTGTAATTTAAAAAAATAGAATAACAAGTATTTGGCAAGGATGTAGAGAAATTAGAATATGCATATATATTCCTGGTGTGAATGTAAAAATGATGCAGCCACTATAGAAAACAGTTTGGTGATTCCTCAAAAAGTTAAACATAAAACCATATGACCCAGCTGTTTCAGTCCTAGGTGTATACCCAAAGGAATTGAATGTAGGAACTCAAACAGATACTTGTATGCCAGTGTTCATGGCAGTATTATTCATAATAACCAAAAGATGGAAACAACGCAAGTGTTCATCAACAGATGAGTGGGTAACAAAATGTAGTCTCTAACCAATGGAATATTTGGTTGTTAAAAAAGACTGAGGTTCTGATTACATGTTAAAACATAGATGAACCTTGAAAAATGTATACTCAGTGAAATAAGCCAGACTCAAAAGGGCAAATATTGTATAATTCCACTTATGTGACCTAAGTAGAGTAGGCAAATTCGTAGAGACAGAACGTAGTTTAGGGGCTTCCAGAGGAATAGGGGAGAATATGGAGTTATCAGTGAATACCAGAGTTTCTGGAGTGATGGAAAAGTTTTGGAATTACATAGTGGTGATGGTTGCACCACACTGTGAATGTAATTAATGACACTGAATTGGATACTTAAAAACAGTTAAAATGGCAAAAAAAAAAAAATACATATATATATGTTACTACAATTTTAAGAATTATATAATATACCAAAACCCACTGAATACACAGTTTAAATGGTTGAATTGTACCATATGGCTGTTAAAAAAAAAAAAAAAAAAGGGCACAAAAAAGACATTGTTAGCTATAAAAAAGCTGAAAGAATTTATCACCAGGAGACCCTTGTTACAAGAAACGTTGGCCGGGCGCAGTGGCTCAAGCCTGTAATCCCAGCACTTTGGGAGGCCGAGACGGGTGGATCACGAGGTCAGGAGATCGAGACCATCCTGGCTAACACGGTGAAACCCCGTCTCTACTAAGAAATACAAAAAACTAGCCGGGCGAGGTGGCGGGCGCCTGTAGTCCCAGCTACTCGGGAGGCTGAGGCCGGAGAATGGCGTGAACCCGGGAGGCGGAGCTTGCAGTGAGCTGAGATCCGGCCACTGCACTCCAGCCTGGGCTACAGAGCGAGACTCCGTCTCAAAAAAAAAAAAAAAAAAAAAAAAAGAAACGTTAAAGAATGTGCTTCAGAGAGAAAGGAAATGAAACCAAATGGAAATCTGGATCTACACACACGAGTAAACAGCACTGGCAAATGGTAACTACATAGGTAAATATACAATATTTTTCCTTAATGTTTAAATTGTTTTTAAAATGTAATTGGCTATATTCGTTTTCTGTTGCTGTGTAGCATATTACCACAAACTTGGCAGCTTCAAACAGCACTTCCTTATTATCAGCTCTGTTGGTCAGAAGCGGTGCAAGCACAGCATGGCTGGGTTCTCTGCTCAGGGTGTCCAAAGGCTGAAATCAGGGTCTGTCACCTAGACTTGAGTTCTCATCTGGAGGCTGTGGGGAAAAATTCACTTTCAAGCTCACTCTTCTTGGCGGAATTCAGTTCCTTGTGGCTGCAGGACTGAGGTCCCTGCTCTCTAGCTGGCTTTCAGCTGGTGCTGCTCTTTGCTGCTGGAGACTACCATGTTCCTCACACTGCACCTTCCATCTTCAAGCCAGTAATGGTCCATCACATTTTTCTTGGGCTTCAATCTCTGACTTCCGTTCTGTGACCAGCTGGAGACAACCTTGTTTTTTTAATCTGTAAAGTGAGACTGTTAGATTAGGTCAGGTTTGGTTTTTTCCCCCTCAAAAAAAAATTTGTAATGGTAAGTAGGATCATTCCGTTTTAAATCTTCAAATGTGGTGTGGAACTCCAGCGATTAAGGGGTAAAAATGGCCCGGCGCGGTGGCTCAAGCCTGTAATCCCAGCACTTTGGGAGGCCGAGACGGGTGGGTCACGAGGTCAGGAGATTGAGACCATCCTGGCTGACACAGTGAAACCCCGTCTCTACTAAAAATACAGAAAACTAGCCCGGCGAGGTGGCGGGCGCCTGTAGTCCCAGCTACTCGGGAGGCTGAGGCAGGAGAATGGCGTGAACCCGGGAGGCGGAGCTTACAGTGAGCTGAGATCCGGCCACTGCACTCCAGCCTGGACGGCAGAGCGAGACTCCGTCTCAAAAAAAAAAAAAAAAAAAAGGGGGTAAAAATGCAATTTATGTAGCTCTTCTCTTCCTAATCTTAGGGAGCTTCGGGCACTGTAGATTTGCTTATAGAATGTCTCTGATGTTCCTCTGTATAGTGGGTGTTTGTGTCATACCCAGCTGGTATGAGGAAGTTTAGGCTGTCAATTTAGGGAGCCTCCCAGTCATAGCAAACTTGACTTATGTTTCTTTCTTTTTCCTAGCTTTGTCTTCTTAGCACTCTGGTATCACTCAAGGAAGTATCATCAAGAACAAGGAGGACATGCATGCTAAGTCACTAACTGCCTGGTCCCAGGTAAGCTGTGCTTTCTCCCCAGTTTCCAACTGGGAATTCCTTTTTGTTTTAGTCCCTTTGCCAGAGAACTTCAGAAATTATATCTTCTCCAGCAGACTAGGATTAGGCTTTTGTTTACTTTATTTGTAGTTGTAGTTTTATTTCCTTTTAATACAAAAGAAACACAACGCAAGTTTAACAGTAACATTGGTGGGAATCAAGTGAGGTGACATCAGACTTCTTCCCAAAAAGAAGAGAGAACTGGGAATGTTGATGTCTCTCTGTGGTTTCTCTCAGGCCTGACTGTCCTGGGTGTGGTGCTTACTGTGTTAATTCCTCCGTGGGGAACCCATTTGGAGGAACTCAGGGACAAGTTACATAGTTATCAAAGGATAACTGCAAACAAGGTGCAAAGAACTCTGAGGAGAACAGAACCTCAGTGAGCAGTGTGGCCTGGCGACATCCAGGCTGAGAGACTGGTTCTGGTGCCTGTTCAGCTTCTTCCTCTGGAGGGTCCTTCATGCAGACCTTGACAGGTAATCTGGGGAAGGAAGGTGAGACTGGAGCCGAGGTTCCCTGGCCTGTCTGGAGGGCTCAGCCCCACATTGGAGTGCTCTGGGCAGGTGTTTGGCATATGCATTTAACATGAGGATATTTAAATAGTTTAAAGGTTCAGAAGAAAACTTGCTGAAATGACATGTATGCCAACACATTAAGGATGACTTGTGATTGCCCAAAGAAATATGAGAGAGCTGCGTTTGTGAAGGCCCAGACTTTTGAGAGAGCATGGCCTGTTTGAAGAGGTAAAAGCAGTTTAGTGCAGCCCAAACACAGAACCAAGAGGGGAATATGGGCAGTGTGGGCCTTCCAGGCCTGTTTGGCACTGACTGCAACACAGATATGTTTGCATGGGGCTAATGAGACTCCTCACAGAAGGATACACAGTGATAACAAGGCCAACAAGAACTGAAACAAATACCCAAGAGATAACTGATGAGGCTGGTTGAGCTGATGAGCTTGTGAAGGAGGCTGAGCCAGAGTCTTCTGCGAGTTAAAATGAAAACCAATGTGTACAGTATAGGGAAAGATGGTTTTGCAGGAATGAGAACATGACTCAACTGTAACATGCTGCTCTATTGACTAAAAGGTGAGTTAGGAAGAAGACATCACTGTGGGCTTTGGTCTTTCCCTCTCTTCTGTTATTATAGAAATTTTCAAATATATACAAAATAAAAATAGTAGAATAGTAGTAGAAAATATGACAGAATGGAATGAGATGAGTGTTATATTTAAAATGGACTGGAGGCTAAGGCTAATACAAGAAAAAGATCAGCAATTTGTGCTGATCAAAAATTCAAAAACAGGTATTTGCAAACAGTTATTCTTTTTTTTTTTTTTTTGAGACAGAGTCTTGCTCTGTCACCCAGGCTGGAGTCCAGTGGTGCGATCTCAGCTCACTGCAACCTCCACCTCCCAGGTTCAAGTGATTCTCCTGCCTCAGCCTCCCAAGTAGCTGGGACTGCAGGCATGTACACCATGCCTGGCTAATTTTTTGTATTTTTAGTAGACAGGGTTTCACTGTGTTAGCCAATCTCAATCTCCTGAACTCAGGTGATCCGCCTGTCTTGGCCTCCCAAAGCTCTGGGATTAAAGGTGTGAGCTACCCCACCTGGCCAAACAGTTATTCATTTACAATTGAAATAAAGGCATTTAAAAAACAATAAACAACACAATTCAGGATAATGCTTACTTCTAGCAAAGAACAAGAAGCACATGAGATTTAAAAAGTATTAGGAGGAATGAAAGCATGCTTAGTCTATATACCTTCTTGGCATGTCTGCATATGCTGGACTGCAGCGGATGGCACTTCTCATCTCTGTCTTCTTTAACACTGTATTGCACTGTGTGTTAGTGTGTATAATACTATGAGACAGATGGTATTTTACAGCTAAGAGAACTGACTCGTGGTGAGGTTAAATAAACAAACATCATCCAATCCAAAATTTAAAGTGTGCAGACCAGGTGAGGTGGCTCATACCTGTAATTCCAGCACTTTGGGAGGCCGAGGTGCGCAGATCACCCGAAGTCAGGAGTTTGAGACCAGCACAGCCAACATGGTAAAACCCTGTCTTTACTAAAAAATACAAAAATAAGCCAGGCGTGTGGTGGCGTAGTCCCAGCTACTCAGGAGGCTGAGGCAGGAGAATTGCTTGAACCCGGGAGGCGGAGGTTGCAGTGAGCCGAAATCATGCCACTGCACTCCAGCCCAGACGTTAGAGCAAAACTCTGTCCCCTGCGCTGCTCCCCGCCAAAAAAAAAAAAATTTAAGATGTACAGATTTGACCACGGATTCGCCTGATTTCAAATCCAGTTATTAACTAACATCTCATGCACCTTTCCTTTTAGTAGTGTCACCATGACATGCTTTGTCTCTGTGTTTACAGTAAAAGTGCAGTGTATTTCTTATGGGAATGCTAAAACCACCAGACCAGAAATCAGATAGCCACTTAAGTTAAAACTGGGCAGGCTTCTTTGAAACCATGAACAGCAATGAATGAGTCAAGGACTAGCGGAAAGTAGCAGGCACACTTAACTTCAGTAATATGAGAATGAGGTGGGAGCAGAGTGTCATCACCATTAGGCCTGAAGGGATGAGAACAGGGACAGGTTCTGGAAACCAGACTTGTGGTTCACAGAGGCTGTTCCCCCATCTGTCAAGGGAATGTACCTCCATCACGTCACCACCACTGCACTGGGGCAGCTTGCCATATCCAACTGGTGATCTCCATTGGTGAAATAGAAAGGCAGAGGGCAAGAGAAATCTTTGGTATAATCCACACAGCTCGCCCTCCCTGGGAACAGAGTAGGGTGGAGAGGAAACCTGGAGGGAAGGAGAGAAGATATCCAGCATACAGATCTCATAGAACATTCCATTTTAAATATTTTTATTTATGTTTCAGTTTACATACAGTAACGTTTTCCCCTTTGGATTTACAGTTCTGTGATTTTTGACAAACGTATATAGTTGTGTAGCTACCACTTCATTCAAGATACAGAGCAGGCCGGGCACAGTGGCTCATGCCTGTAATCCCAACACTTCAGGAGGCTGAGGCGGAGGGTGGATCACCTGAGGTCAGGAGTTCGAGACCAGCCTGGCCAACATGGTGGAACCCCGTCTCTACTAAAAATACAAAAATTAGCTGGGCGTGGTGGCCGGCACCTATAAACCCAGCTACCTGGGAGGCTGAGGCAGCAGAATTGCTTGAACCTGGGGAATGGAGGTTGCAATGAGCCAAGATTACACCATTGCACTCCAGCCTGGGTGAAAGAGTGAAACTCCATCTCAAAAAAAACAAAACAAACAACAAAAAAACCCACCAAGTTACAGGGCAAACCCATGATCCTAGAATTCCCTATGTGCAACCCCTTTGTATATAGTCCATGCTTACTCCCCCTCCAGCCCCTTGACCACTGATCTATTGATTTTTACCTTTTCCAGAATGTCGTATAAATGGGATCACATAGCACGTAGCCTCTAGCTCCTTTCATAAAGCATAATGTGTCAGAGGTTCATCTGTTGTTGCATGAGTCAGTAGGATATTCCTTTTTATTGCTGAGTAGATTTGCATTGTGTGGCTGTACGACGCTTTGTTTATGCATTTCGTGTTAAGGGACATTTGAGTTTCTTCCAGTTTTTGCCAATTTTAGATAAAGCCCTTTCTCAGGTTTATGCATTTGCATACAGGTTTTTGTGTGGACATAAATTTTCACACTCAGGTATTTAGCCAAGAGAATGATAGGTGTGTGCCAAGAGTATACATTTAACTTTATGAAAAATATGCAAATTTTCCAAAGTGGTTGTAGCATTTTCGCATTCTCACAGTGATGTGTGAGAGTGGCAGTTATTCTGCATCCTCACCAGCACTTGGTATCACACACTTTAAAAGTTTACCCTTTCTAATAAGTGTCTTTACGGTATCTCACTGTCGTTTTAACTTTCATTTCCCTAATAAGTAATGACACTAAGCATCATGTGCTTTTTTTTTTTTTTTTTTTTTGAGACGGAGTCTTGCTCTGTCACCCAGGCTGGAGTGCAGTGGCCAGATCTCAGCTCACTGCAAACTCCGCCTCCTGGGTTTATGCCATTCTCCTGCCTCACCCTCCCGAGTAGCTGGGACTACAGGCGCCCGCCACCTCGCCCGGCTAGTTTTTTTTGTATTTTTTAGTAGAGACGGGGTTTCACTGTGTTAGCCAGGATGGTCTCGATCTCCTGACCTTGTGATCCGCCCGCCTCGGCCTCCCAAAGTGCTGGGATTACAGGCTTGAGCCACCGCGCCCGGCTCATGTGCTTATTTATTACCAACTACCTATATTCTTCTTTGGTGAAATGTTTATTTTAGTCTTTTGCTCAGTTTTCAAACTAGTCTGTTTTCTTACTGAGTTGTTTTTTTTTTTTTTTTGAGATGGAGTCTTGCTCTGTAGCCCAGGCCGGAGTAGAGTACAGTGGCACGATCTCAGCTCACTGCAACCTCTGCCTCTCGGGTTCGAGCAATTCTTCTGCCTCAGCCTGCCGAGTAGCTGGGACTGCAGGCGCTCGCCACCACACCTGGCTAATTTTTTTCTTTTTTTTTTGTATTTTAGTAGAGACGGGGTTTCACTGTGTTGCCCAGGCTGGTCTCGAACTCCTGAACTCGGGCCATCCCGAGGCCTGTCTCGGACTCCCAAAGTGCTGGGATTACAGACATGAACCACTGTGCCCAGCCTCTTAATTGAGTTTTGAGGGTTCTATGTACCTTACGCGTACAAGTTCTTTGTCAGATAATGTGATTTGCAAATATTATTTCCTGGTCTCTGGCTTGTCTTTTCCTTCTCTTAGCAATGTCTTTTGAAGAGAAAAAACATTTTTAGTTTTGGTGAAGCGCTCACTTTGTCAATTTTCAATTTGTTCTTTTTTTTTTTTTTTTTTTTTTTTGGAGACAGAGTCTCATTCTCTTGCCTAGGCTGGAGTGCAGTGGCGCAATCTCAGCTCACTGCAACCTCTGCCTTCAGGGTTCAAGCGATTCTCATGCCTCAGCCTCCCAAGTAACTGGGATTACTTGCATGCACCACCATGCCCAGCTAATTTTTGTATATTTAGTAGAGATGGTGTTTCACCATGTTAGCCAGGCTAGTCTTGAACTCCCGACCTTAGGTGATCCTCCTGCCTCGGCCTCCCAGAGTGCTGGGATTACAGGCGTGAGCCACCATGCCTGGCCTATCAATTTGTTCTTTTATGGATCATGCTGTTGGTATTACTGCTAAGAACCCTCTGAAGAACTCAAAATGACAAATGTTTTTTTCCTATGTTTTCTTATAGAAATTTTATAAATTTATGTGTTACATTTTGATCTATTTAGGATTTGAAATTTTTTTGCAGATTGACACATTTATCAGTATGTAATATCCCTCTTTATCTCTGCTAATATTCTTTGTTGTTAATTCTATGTTGTCTGATATTAATACAGCCACTCTAACTTTCGTATGATTAGTGTTTTCCATAATATATCTGTTTCTGTCCTTTTACTTGTAACCTCTCTAGGTTGTATTCAATATTTTGTTTTTGTTTTTGTTTTTGTTTTTTGAGACAGAGTTTCACTCTCGTTCCCCAGGCTGGAGTGCAGTGGCGGTATCTCAGCTCACTGCAACCTCCACCTCCTGTGTTCAAGCAATTCTCCTGCCTCAGCCTCCCGAGTAGCTGGGATTACAGGCATGTGCCACCACACCCAGCTAATTTTGTATTTTTAGTAGAGACAGGGTTTCTCCACATTGGTCAGGCTGGTCTCGAACCCATGACCTTAGGTGATCCGCCCGCCTTGGCCTCCCAAAGTTCTGGGATTACAGGTGTGAGCCACAGCGCCTGGCCCAATGTTTTTTTTTTAGGTAGCAGATAGTCGAGGCTTGTGGTTTTTTTGTTTGTTTGTTTTGAGGCAGGGTCTCATTGTTGCCCAGGCTGGAGTGCAGTGGTGTTATCACAGCTCACTGCAGTCTGGCTCAAACTCCTGGACTCAAGTGATCCTCCCACCTGTCTCCCTAGTACCTGGGACTATAGGCTTGAGCCACCACATCTGGCTACTTTTTAAATTTTTTGTAGACATAGGATCTCCCTGTGTTGTCCAGGCTGGTCTGAAACTCCTGGGCTCAAGGCTTGTAGTTTTTGCTGTTGCCTTTTTTTTTTTTTTTTTTTTTTGAGACAGGTTCTCACTCTGTTGCACAAGCTAGAGTACAGTGGTGTGATCACAGCCCACTGCAACCTCTGCCTCCTGGGTTCAAGTGATCCTCTCACCTTAGCCTCTCGAGTAGCTGAAACTACAGGCACATGCCACCATGCCTGGCTAATTTTTGTATTTTTTGTACAGACAGGGTTTTGTCATATTGCTAGGCTTGTCTTGAGCTCCTGAACTCAAGTGATCCACCTGCCTCAGCCTTCCAGAGTGCTGGGATTACAAGTGTGAGCCACTGCACCCGGTTGCTTTTTTTTTTTCTTAATACATTTTGGCGACCTGTTTTTTAATTGTTATGTTTAGACCATTTTTGTTTAATGTTATTATTGATACAGTTGAATTTCAGTGTGTTATTTTATTATATGTTCTCTGTATATCTTTTCCCACTTCTTAATTTACTGCCTTTATTTGGATTATTTGAATATATTTTAGTATTTCACTTAATGTCTTGGTTTTTTAGCTTTATATTTTTGTACTTTTTAATGGCTGCTGTAGGAATGAGAATATACATACCTAATCTTTTACAGTCCACTTAGAGTTAATTTTTACCACTTCAAGCAAAATCTAGAAGCCTTACAATGTATAGGTCCCTTTATGTCCCTCCCTTTATGTTAAAGTTGTGTGTGTATTGAGAAACTGCACCAGAAAATATTACAGGTCTTTCAGCTGTTCTATATATTTTTGAAACATTTAAGAGAAGAAAACAAATCTATTATATTTACCCAGATATCTACTGTTTTTATTATTTATCTTCCATTTCTGAGATTTCAGGTTTCTCTCTGGTATCATTTCCCTTCTGCCTGAAGAACTTCCTTCAGCACATTTTCTAGAGCAGATCTTCTGCCAACAAATTCTGTTAGTTTTAGTTCGTTTGAGAATATCTTTATTTTGCATCAGTTTTGAAAGATATTTTCACTGGATGTAGAAATTCTGGTTTGTCTGTTCTTTCAGCATTTAAAAACAAACAAACATTATTCCACTGTCTTCTGACCTTTATAGTCTTTGATGGGAGACCCTCAGTCACTCAAATAGATTTTTCTCTAGATATAGTCAACACTTATTTTTGATGTGGCTGATAAGGGCCTTGCATCTATCTCCTGTTTCTTTGTCTAATTGTTTTGCTACTGCTAAAATATAATCTTCCAACTCTTCCATTGTTTTTTAGTACCTACCAATGGTCATGAAAAATGTTTTGGATAATTATTTTAGGTTATAAAATATGCCTAGGGTGGTAAATCTCTTAAGCATTAAGGTGTACTCGAATTAGGTTTTTTATCTTACATAGTGTAAAAGTGGGTTAACTTTTTGGGAGAATAGATGATTCACCCTGCCATAGCTGTTTAAAATTTAATTTAAATAAAAATTCTTATGACAGTTTTTTTAACCTAAAGCATCATATAAAACTTGTTTTCAGACAGTAGGTACCTAATAGCCATTCCTTTTACGACCTGACCAGAATAAATAGTACTCACTCCTTGAATAAATTGGGGTCCATCCACTTTACCTGCCCCAGTGCTGTCAGCTTAATTTCTTTTCCTGTTAGCAGTCAGGAAAGGGGGATAGTAAAGATACATATCTGGTGCAATGCAAATGTGTTTGATGTTGTAGACACTGGTGACCTTCAAGGATGTATCTGTGGACTTCACCAGGGAGGAGTGGAAGCTGCTGGACACTGCTCAGCAGATCGTGTACAGAAATGTGATGCTGGAGAACTATAAGAACTTGGTTTCCTTGGGTAAGACTAGCTCTGTTTTTGAAGATTGTGGTTCTCCTTTGATCAAAAGGTACGAGACCCTGAAGTATATATCTTTGGAGTACAGGCTTGGCATTCAGAGACCTCATTTCTTTGAGGCATAGAACAGGGTTTTTTTACTCCAGCTTTTGTGGAAAACTTGTTTTAATGTATTGAAGTTTTAAAAATGCCTCTTTAAAAAATGCCTCTTTTAAAAGTTTTCCGGTTGGGCGTGGTGGCTCACGCCTGTAATCCCAGCACTTTGAGAGGCCGAGGTGAGTGGATCACAAGGTCAAGAGATTGAGACCATCCTGACCAACATGGTGAAACCCCGTCTCTACTAAAAATACAAAAATTAGCTGGGCGTGGTCGCGCGCGCCTGTAGTCCCAGCTACTTGGCAGGCTGAGGCAGGAGAATCACTTGAACCTGGGAAGCGGAGATTGCAGTGAGCCAAGATTGTACCACTGCACTCCAGCCTGGCAACAGAGTGAGACTCCATCTCAAAATAAATAAATAAATAAAATAAAAAAGGTTTTCCTGCCTCTGTCAACTTTAGAGTCCCTGCCAGTCCTGCAGAGGGTTGGGGGGTCAGGTTGAATCTGAGATGTTTCTTTGTGCCTGCCCCAGAGCTCCCCTGACTCTTACCCCGTTGTCTTTCACTGTGAACAGGTTATCAGCTTACTAAGCCAGATGTGATCCTACGGTTGGAGAAGGGAGAAGAGCCCTGGCTGGTGGAGAGAGGGATTCACCAAGAGGCCCATCCTGGTGAGGACCAGACAAGAGTTGTCATAGGCAGTAGCCCAGTTGAGCTGTGAGATGCTAGCACTTCTAGAGATAGTGGTAACTGGCCCTCCTCACAGGTCCTTCTTCATGGGAAGATTGAGTTTATCTGGCCCCTATTTCCCCACTGCCAATCTTTATATTCCATTTGCATTGAGAGGCAAAGGTTTCTCCATCTGTTGACGTGCTTGGTTTCAGCGCTGCACATGTCGCTCTCCTGATTATTACCGTTATTACCACTAACCTATCTTCTTGTGCTCTTGTTTGTCATAGAATCACTTCTTGCATTTTTGCCTCTCTTTCTTTCACGTGACCCCTTCCCACAACTCAGTTATCTGTGCAAGCTCTGGAGTAGGACTCTTACCACCTTTTCTGAGAGTTTGTTTTCTGTCAGGTAGAAAACTGCTGCAGAAAGCTCATAATTCCTGTTGCCTCAACTCTCCTTCCTTTCCAAAATGGCTGCTCACAGAAACACCGGTTTTTCTTACTGTACTTTAGATCTTTTATTTTTTTTTGAGGTGGAGTTTCTCTCAGTCTCCCAGACTAGAGTGCAGTGGCGTGATCTCAGCTTACTGCAACCTCCGCCTCCCAGGTTCAAGTGATTCTCCCGCCTCAGCCTCCCAAGTAGCTGGGATTACAGGCATGCACCACCATGCCCAGCTAGTTTTTATGTTTTTAGTAGAGATAGGGTTTCACCGTGTTGGCCAGGCTGGTCTCGAACTCCTGACCTCAAGTGATCCGCCCACCTCGGCTTTCCAAGGTGCTGGGATTACAGGCGTGAGCTACCATGCCCAGCCTCTATCTAGTTCTGTATTTAATGTTTTAAAAATCTATTTCTAGGCATTTCCCTGCATCTCAGACTTTGAGTGTGATGTAAATTAAATCTAAGTCTTACTTGTCCTGTAATTTAGCCTCAAGTTCTTTCCCATGAAGCCTTTTATGATTCCTCGTTAAGTACTGGCCTCTTCCTCTTCTGAACTTCCACTTAGTTTAAATCTCTACTTTAAAATATTATCATAAGCTCTTTTTTACTTTTTAGTATTTGCCTTGTAGCTGATTGTATCAAAATGCTGTCTCAAAGCAAGTCTTTCAACTGCCTTGGGACCATGGAAGGAAATATTGTTATATATTCTTTATTACTTACCTTCTTTCTTTCTTTTCTTTTGTTCATCTAGTAAGCTTTCCTGAATGTCTATTGACAAGTATCCAAAAATAACAATTATTAACTGGATCCAGCAGTTTATATTTTTATTGAGAGAAGGCAGGCAGATTACGAGGTCAGGAGATCGAGACCATCCTGGCTAACACTGTGAACCCCGTCTCTGCTAAATGTACAAAAAAAATTAGCTGGGCGTAGTGACAGGCACCTGTAGTGCCAGCTACTCGGGAGGCAGAGGCAGGAGAATGGCGTGAACCCAGGAGGCGGAGCTTGCAGTGAACTGAGATCGCGCCACTGCACTCCAGCCTGGGCGACAGAGAGAGACTCCGCCTCAAAAAGAAAAAAAAAAAAAAGAAATACTCAGACTTCTTCATGGGCTTAAATGCATGGAGTTTTACAGAATCTACAAGGCTGTGAAATTCATTATCAAAACAAAAAATATAATGTGTGATAATTTTAAAAAATCAGATGATTAGTTGATTAATGGGTCCAATAAACTTCAACAATAACTTACTGGCATGGCTATGTTACATAATATGTGGAAGATTTTAGGATATTAATAAAGCACCTCATTCTTATGATCAAACTCTCCACTCAGAATTGTCCTCCATTAGTGCTCAGCACCCCGCTTATACATATTCTTCATAAAATCTTCCAGTTGGCATTTGTAGTTTGAAAAACTTCTCCATAAGATTTTATGATGTTCTGGATTGGGGAAAGAGGGGGAAAGGGTGGTGTATTTCCTATTAAAAATCATCAGGATGGGAAAGAAACTAGGAACTAACAAAGTGCCAAGTGACAGTGAGGACTGGTGGGGGTGGGATTGTATAAGGAAGTCATTTAGGGACCAGGCCTGGCAGAGGGATCATTTACCAGGTGTATTAGTTTCCTGGGGCTGCGGTAGCAAAGAACCAGAAGTTAGGTGGCTCAGAACAACCAAAATGTATCATGTCACAGCTGGAGGCTGTAAGTCTAAAATGAAGATGTCAGTGGGGCTCTGTTACGCTTCTAGGAGAGTGTCTTTCCTTATCTCTTCCAGGTTCTGCTAGCCCCAGGTATTCCTCGGCTTGCGGATATATCATTCCAGTCTTGGTCTCCATATTCACATGGTCTCTTCCCCTGTGCCTCTGTGTCTCTTTTAATGAGGACCACCATCATATTGGATTAGGGGCCCATCCTATTTCTGGTACTACCTCGTAGCTTATTACATCTGGAAAGACTGTATTTCCAAATATGGTCGTATTCTGAGAATCTGAGGATTAAAACTTCAACATACCTTTTTGGGGGGGATACAGTTTAACCCATAATACTAGGTAAGAGTGGAATGTCACCCTATCATGTAAGATGAAGTGGTATTATCAATGTCACCCCATTCATGTAAGATGAAGTGGTATTATCAGTATATTTTTTAGGTTTGGGATTATACATTTTACCTGAAAGACACTGAGAAACAGATAAAGCTCTTATTCAAGGGAAATAATTTGCTGTAATATACACAGGTAGCAGATGGCAGAAATTCTAAGAGAGTATGGGTCAGGCCTCAGATTCTAAGTTCACATCTTGTGGTAGTAGTCCTATCGGTTGTTAAGTCCTTATGTTTCAGAACAAAGAAATCAAAACAGAAAATGAGAAGAATGATAATGATTATTGTAAATCTTACTGCTTTGACCATAAATGTGCCAGATACTGTAATAGGCTCATGCTTTATATAATATGATCATCTGAAATAGCAGATACTGTCATCCTTAAATTACAGATAAGCAAAATGAATTCTTGAAAGTTTAGCAACTTGTCTAAATTCACCACTAGTAATAGTATAAAACTTAGATTAGAACTTGTATCTTGGTAACTTTTGTGCAGTTACTCTTCCACCTTGTCATGCAGCCGCTCTGACAGGTCTGTTGTGTCCGTCATCTGGGTGTTATTCTGTAGTGCTTCTGTGATTTGGATAAAAAGCATTGCCTGATGTATGTCTGTATGCATGGTTTAAGAATACTAAATGGGGCCAGATGCAGTGGCTCACGCCTTTAATCCCAGCACTTTGGGAAGCCAAGGTGGGTGGATCACCTGAAGTCAGGAGTTCAAGACTAGCCTGGCCAACATGGTGAAACCCTGTCTCTACTAAAAAGATAAAAAATTAGCCAGGCATGGTGGCAGGCACCTGTAATCCCAGCTACTTTTGGGAGGCTGAGGCAGGAGAATCATTTGAACCTGGGAGGCGGAGGTTGCATTGAGCCGAGATCGCGCCATTGCACTCCAGCCTGGACAAAAAGAGCGAAACTGTGTCTCAAAAAAAAAAAAAAAAAAAAAAAGAATACTAAATTGATAGTAATGTGAAGAATGTGTGTCAGGGGAAAGTCCTGACAACAAGTAGACAGGTGAGGAACTTGCATTGTTAACATCTGGATTAGGAAATGGAAGTGCAGTCCTTTTTATGTAATTTCCCTTATTTCTACCCTCACCATTGATATCCTGAGTCCTGTGGCTTCTCCTTACTCCTTTTGCCCCTTTTGAGTACTGTATACCCCAATGCATTTACTGTTTACTGCTCCATTCTTCCTTTTCTCATTCTCTATCAAAGTTACAAAGCCATATTTGAAAGCAACTGTGTACATCTTGCATACTTTGTCTCCATATACTTCCTACCATTCTCACTTTAATACTGTCTTTAGTTACATGAAGATTTTCATTTCTTTCAGATTCAGAGACTGCATTTGAACTCAAATCATCAGTTTCCAGCAGGAGCATTTTTAAAGATAAGCAATCCTGTGACATTAAAATGGAAGGAATGGCAAGGAATGATCTCTGGTATTTGTCATTAGAAGAAGTCTGGAAATGTAAAGACCAGTTAGACAAGTATCAGGAAAACCCAGAGAGACATTTGAGGCAAGTGGCATTCACCCAAAAGAAAGTACTTACTCAGAAGAGAGTCTCTGAAAGTGGTAAATATGGGGGAAACTGTCTTCTTCCTGCTCAGCTGGTACTGAGAGAGTATTTCCATAAACGTGACTCACATACTAAAAGTTTAAAACATGATTTAGTTCTTAATGGTCATCAGGAAAGCTGTGCAAGTAACAGTAATGAATGTGGTCAGACCTTCTGTCAAAACATTCACCTTATTCAGTTTGCAAGAACTCACACAGGTGATAAATCCTACAAATGCCCTGATAATGATAACTCTCTTACTCATGATTCATCTCTTGGTATATCAAAGGGCATACATAGAGAGAAACCCTATGAATGTAAGGAATGTGGAAAATTCTTCAGCTGGCGCTCTAATCTTACTAGGCATCAGCTTATTCATACTGGAGAAAAACCCTATGAGTGTAAAGAATGTGGAAAATCTTTCAGCCGGAGTTCTCACCTCATTGGACATCAAAAGACCCATACTGGTGAGGAACCCTATGAATGTAAAGAATGTGGTAAATCTTTCAGCTGGTTCTCTCACCTTGTTACCCATCAGAGAACTCATACAGGAGACAAACTGTACACGTGTAATCAGTGTGGGAAATCTTTTGTTCATAGCTCTAGGCTTATTAGACATCAGAGGACACATACTGGAGAGAAACCCTATGAATGTCCTGAATGTGGGAAATCTTTCAGACAGAGCACACATCTCATTCTGCATCAGAGAACCCATGTTAGAGTGAGACCCTATGAATGCAATGAATGTGGAAAGTCTTATAGCCAGAGATCTCACCTTGTTGTGCATCATAGAATTCACACTGGACTAAAACCTTTTGAGTGTAAGGATTGTGGAAAATGTTTTAGTCGAAGCTCTCACCTTTATTCACATCAAAGAACCCACACTGGAGAGAAACCATATGAGTGTCATGATTGTGGAAAATCTTTCAGCCAGAGTTCTGCCCTTATTGTGCATCAGAGGATACACACTGGAGAGAAACCATATGAATGCTGTCAGTGTGGGAAGGCCTTCATCCGGAAGAATGACCTCATTAAGCATCAGAGAATTCATATTGGAGAAGAGACCTATAAATGTAATCAGTGTGGCATTATCTTCAGCCAGAACTCTCCATTTATAGTTCATCAAATAGCTCACACTGGAGAGCAGTTCTTAACATGCAATCAGTGTGGGACAGTGCTTGTTAATACCTCTAACCTTATTGGATACCAGGCAAATCATATGAGGGAAAATGCTTACTAATAAATACGGGAATTTTTCACAAAGAGCAATAACTTTATTTTGCATTGGAGAACTCCTGGATATATGCTGTACAAATTGAATCTATGTGGAAATGCTTTCAGTCTTGTTACTATCATTTTGCACATTACAGAATTGGTCCTGGAAGGGAAAGAAACCACAGATTTTATTTCAGTACACAAATCCATCAGATTTTCTTCTTTTCATGAATTCCTACAGAAGTAATTGGCCTGGGAGCATTCTTGACCAAGTTTTAAATGCTAGAATCTGAGAAGGAATTATTAAATAGGTGAGTTGTTGAGCAAGAACCCCTTCATTTGAAAAGAAATGAGTATGCTACTGTAGGGAGAGTTGTTGCTGAGAATTAAGAAATGATACAGTTAATGCAACAAAAGATGGAAAATAATATTTCAGTCAATATGTCATTGTTTACTTGACTTTGTCTCTCTTCTGGGACATTTAGTAGTGTTTGGTATGTTTTCTGTGTCTGGTAGAAACCGTATTTTGGTTAACAGCAAGGAAAATGCTTATAATGTAGTACAATTAAAAACAACACATCTCCACTACCAGTACTAACCCATTTTTAAGTATATTTGCATGTGGGCAAGAATTGAAAGTATATAGATAATTGAACAGAATTGATTTGTTAGATAATGGGACTTTGAGTTTTATAGTCTGTTTAATGTTGCTGTAATAATTAAAGAAACTTTTAAATATTGTAAGAGGATATCTAGTTTCTGTATTCTACCATCAAAGAAGCTTTTGAGTACCACCTGTTAATGAGCTTTCCTATTCTAAATTGTTTTGGGTCACAGAGTTCCACTTTTTCCACTCTTTTTAGCATTGCAAAAGCTCCTGATAATTTAAAAACATAGTAATTCTCTGGATGTTAGGACTTAGGGGAACACTGGGCATTTGGACATATCAGGGAGGGGTCCCAATTTTATTGGGAACAAGTATTTAAACAATATTTAGAGCAAGTGTCCTCGTGTGATAAACAGAGCACGGCCTAAAGATGCCCTCCATTTCAAGGTAGTCTTTTATCTTTATAAAGAAAGATTAAGAGCATAGACTTGAGCTAGACTACCCAGGTTGAAACCCCACTAGCTGGGTGATCTTGAACACGCTGCTTAGCTTCTCTGTGCCAAACTTACTGATATCCTCCTCTGTAAATTAGTGATAATAATAGTACTTACCTGGTAGGATTATGGTGAGTATTAAATGAGTAAACAGAAACAGCTTAGAATAGTGCCTGACATATATTATGTTCTCTGTAGTTACTGGCTGTGATTATTAATATTATTGCCCCACCCTAATGTCTGTTGTTTAATTGAAATCTGCTTGTGTGCTTATAAAAATTTACTGAGTTCTCACTTCCCTTACAGTCATACATGGTTTTTCCCTTTTGCCTGAATCAGAACTCCACAACCTGGGAAAATCACTGACAAATAGTTGATGTAGGTTTCATTCCTGAGGATCAATAAACAACTTGTAATGTTGTATACACATTTATTCTGTTTGCACAAAGGTTTTCCATTCTAGGGAGAGGATCACAGTCTTCAGATTCTCTGGTAGGTTAGTAACCCACAAAAGATTCAGGAAGACGATCTCTTTTAATTTTCTGTTTCATTCTATAAATCAATCTGTTGTGTATAGGGACTGACCATGCATGATTCTGCATTTCCTAGCAGAAATATTAGATGCTTAATGATTGATTATTGAATGATAGATGAAGTATTGCTGAAGCCAACCCGAGATCTTGATCTCTCTCTGAGGAAAAACCTAGAAATGATGGTTAGAATCAGGAGACTTGAGAACTACAAGGAACATGACAGCCTCTAGCTCATACTTGTCATTGAGATCAAGTGAGTTGGCCCAGGTCTCACATTTTCAATGAAGTCAGACTCAGAACTAGGTCCTGGGTTCCATGTTTCCTGCTGCTCTTCTCACTGTGTACATACCGTGCCAACATATAACATGCCTATCAGAAATGGTTTTCATTAAGGGAGAATAGTCACTTAACTGGGACTTTCAACATTTCTAATAACCTGTGGCTCAATTTCCTCAACTGTATAATGAGGATACTACTAGTATCTACCTCAAAGTGTTGTCATGTGGATTGAGATGATATGTGTGAATCACATAAAAGAGTGCCTGGCACTTAGGTGCTATTAATAATATTACTATTGTTAACACCTTAAGGATCTAACTTGTAATGGAGACAGAAATATGTATGAGGATCACTGAAATATTTATGACTGCATAATTCGCAAAATGAAAAAATGTACACTAGCATAATATCTGTGGCATAACTGTGTAATAGAATATTATGCAGGCATTAAAATATGTACACAGAAAGTTTGGTAACAGGAAAAATGCTATTGTGTGTTACAACAAAAGCATGATAAATACTTGTTAATATGGAATAAGCTCAAATATGTCAAAATAAATGTATTGTAAAAAATGAATGTTGCCCGAAACTAAGGAAATTTGTCAAAATATTAATAGTAGCCTATATATTGGGAAAATTGGTGTTTCCTTTTCTATTTTTACACTTTTCAGTTCTTTCCAAAGCCTCCTGAAATAATGTATCTTACTTTTAAAATTAGGAAAATAATCTCCTCAGTGATGGAATTTCTTTTTTCTTCAAAAGCTCATACCAAGGTCTGGTGTATTGGCTCATGCTTATAATCCCAACAACTTGGGAGGCTGAGGGAGGAGGATTTATTGAGTTCAAGACCAGCCTGGGCAACATAGCGAGACCCTGTCTCTACAGAAAGTTTAAAAATTAGGTGTGGTGGTGCATACCTATAGTCCTAGCTACTTAAAAGGCTCTGAGGCAGGAGGATCACTTGAGACCAGAGTTTGAGGTTGCAGTGAGTTATGATCACAGCACTGCACTCCAGCCTGGGCAACAGGGTGAGACCCTGTCTCCAAAAAAGGGGTGTGAGGGCTCATACGTGTAACTAGAGGCTGGGCACGGTGGCTCATGCCCATAATCCCAGCACTTTGGGAGGCTGAGGCGGGTGGATCACCTGAGGTTGGGTGTTCGAGACCAGCCTGGCCAACATGGTGAAACCCCATCTCTGCTAAAAATACAAAAATTAGCTGGGCATGGTGATGCACGTCTGTAATCCCAGCTACTTGGGAGGCTCAGGCAGGAGAATCGCTTGAACCAGGGAGGCGGAGATTGCAGTGAGCTGAGATCACACCACTGCACTCCAGCCTGGGTAACAGAGTGAGACTTCTTTTTCCGTTTAAAAAAACAAAAAAAACAACTAGAACCTTAATAAAGGAATTTAGCAAGGTCATAGGATATGAGGTTACAAAAATCAATTTTATTTCTATATACTAGCAGTGACCAATTAGGAAATGAAATTGGAAATACAGTTCCATTTATAATGATAGAAAAAAGTTAGGTTTTGAAGGAAAGGTGAGGGTTAAAGAGAGAGAGAGTTAGTGGCTCAACAGAAACACAGGTTTATTGCCAGCAAAAACCTGCAGAGAGGGGACCAGCTTAGTGTCGGAGCCCACTGCTGCTTTCAGGCTAGGGTAATTATAGGTCTGGGTGGAAGGGATCTGGGTGGTATGGCTTGCTGCCTGGCAGGATTTGATAAAGGTGTTTGTGTAGTCAGGTGGTTAGATAGAATGTTTCTCATGGCCCAAGACCCTGTAGAATGTTTCGCCTTGACCAGGGTCTGTGAAATGATTGGGGATTTATAAAATGATGCAGCTTTGACTAACAGTGACCAATTAGGAAATGAAATTAGAAATAGAATTCCATTTACAATGATGGAAAAAATGTGAAATACTTAGGCAAATTTAATGAAACATGAAAGACCCGCACAGTGAAAAGTATAAAACATTGCTGGAAGAAGTTAAGGAACATATTATAACAATAAATAACACAAAAGAAATGGAGAAATATACCTTGGTCAAGGATGGGAAAACTCAGTATTGTTAAGATGGCAGTCCTCCCGAAATTAATCTTTTTTTAAATTATTTTTGAGATGGAGTCTCGCTCTGTTGCTCAGGCTGGAGTGCAGTGGGGCAATCTCTGCTCACTGCAAGCTCTGCTTCCTGGGTTCACGCCATTCTCCTGCCTCAGCCTCCCAAGTAGCTGGGAGTACAGGCGCCCGCCACCTCGCCCGGCTAATTTTTTTTGTATTTTAGTAGAGACGGGGTTTCACCGTGTTAGCCAGGATGGTCTCGATCTCCTGACCTCATGATCCGCCCGTCTCAGCCTCCCAAAGTGCTGGGATTACAGGCTTGAGCCACCGCGCCCGGCCAAAAGTGACTTTTTCACCAGATGTGTATATATCAATGTTGAGAACACAAGAAACATGAAAAAAGAAAAAAAAACTGAGGAAAAAATGACACCTCCAAAGGAACACAGTAACTCTGCAGCAAACAAGGTTGCTGTACCCAGAAAAGTTAAATGAAGTCTTGAAGAAGAAAGAAAGCCTTTCCCAGGCAAATAAAAACCAGTAGACTGGCTGGCTATACAAGAAATTTGTACGGGAGTCCTACACCTGGAAGCAAAAGAACAATATCTACCATCATGAAAACATATGAAAATATAAACCCTACCACTGGTAGAGCA
This sequence comes from Macaca fascicularis, assembly GCF_037993035.2. Classification (NCBI taxonomy): domain Eukaryota; kingdom Metazoa; phylum Chordata; class Mammalia; order Primates; family Cercopithecidae; genus Macaca; species Macaca fascicularis. The sequence goes on from NC_088385.1 coordinate 140,249,835, forward strand.
AACACAAAAATATGGAAGAGAAAGGACTAAAATCTTCAGGCTCCACTTCAAGTTTCCTTGCTATTTCCACCACATCTGGATTTACTTCCTCCATGGAAGTTTTGAGTTCCTCAAAATCATGAGCATTGGGATTAACTTATTTTAAAGTCCTATTGCTGATATTTTGACTCCCTCCTATGAATCACAAATGTCCTTAATGGCACCTAAAATGGTGAATCCTTTCTAGAGGTTTTTCCATTTACATCGCCCAGATCCATCAGAGTAATCACTAGCTATGGCAGTTGTAGCCTTACAAAATATATTTTTGAAATAAGACTTGAAAGTTAAAATTACTCCTTCATCCATGGGCTACAGAATGGATATTGTGTTAGCAGGTGGTTAAATAGCATTTATTTCCACCAGAGCTCTTGGGTGACTAGGTGCATTGCCAATATGCAGTACTATTTAGAAAGAAATCTTTTCTTACTGAGTAGTAGGTCTCAACAGTGGGCTTAAAATATTCAGTAAACTATGTTATAAACAAATGTGCTGTCACCCAGGCTTTGTTATTTCATTTATAGAGTACAGCAAAATAGGTTTAGCATAAATCTTAAGGGCTCTAGGATTTTCAGAACAGTAAATGAGACAAACAAAAGGAGTTGGAATTTGTTACTGTACTACATGAAATTCTAAAGAGAATCCTTCAGTTTGAAATGAAAGGATACTAGACAGTAACTTGATGGTATATAGAGAGTAAGAAAGATTTTCAATAAGAAAAGACTACATGGGCGCATATAGAAGCTAGTGTCAGTGTAAAAGAAAATACATAAAAATAACTATAAATTTATGTTATCAGACACACAATATATAATGATGTAACTTTTGACAATAACATAAAGGGAACCAGGGAACGGAGCTATATAAGAGCAGAGTTTTTGCGTACTATTGAAGTTAATTTTGTATCAATTCAGACTATTGGCCTCAAATTTATTTGGAATTCTGGGGGCTGTGAACAGCCAAAACAATCTTGAAAAATAAGAATAAAGTTGGAGGACTCACAATTTCTGCTTCCAAAACTTACCACAAAGCTACAATCATCAAAACAATGTGGTACTTGCATAACTATAAACATTTAGATCAATGGAATAGAATTTAGAGTCCAAAAATAAATCTATACATCTATGTCCAATTGATTTTTACAAGGGTGCCAAGTATATTAAGTAAGGAAAAGTAATCTCTTTAACAAATGTCACTGAATGACTGGATTTCCACATGCAGAAGAATGAAGTAGGCCTCCATCTCACACTACATACAAAAATTAATTCAAACTAGACCAATGACTTAAAACTGTAAAACTCTTAGAATAATAAATAAAGGGAAATCCTCATGACCATGGGGCCGGTCATGGTGACTCATACCTGTAATGCCAGAACTTTGGGAGGCTGAGGCAGGAGGTTCACTTGAGCTCAAGAGTTGGAGACCCACCTGGGCAACCTAGCAAGATCCCATCTCTATTAAAAAAAAAAAAAGAAAAAATATTCACAACCTTAGATTTGGCAATAGATTCTCAATTATGACACCAAAAGCACAAGCAATAACAAGAATAGATAAATTGGACTTTGTCAAAATTTTGAAATTTTGTGCATCAAAGGACATTATCATGAAAGTGAAACAATAACCTACAGAAATAGAGAAAATATTTGCAAATCATATAAGAGTTTAATATCAGGAACATTTAAAGAACTCCTACAACTCAAAAAACAACCCCACTGAAAAATGAGTAGAGACATGAATAGACGTTTCTCCAAAGAGGATGTGCTAATGGCCACTAAACATGTTAAAAGATGGCCAAAGTTATTAGTCATTTGGGAAACGCTAACCAAAACCACAATGAGATACCACTCCACACCTTGTAGGATAGGTGTAAATTTTTTTTAAAGCAGAAAGTATTAAGTCTTATTCCCCAGTGAATGGGTATATTCAAACCTACCCCTATAGGCCAAGGGAACCGAGAAGCCAAAGAAAGAAGCTAACAAATACAGTTTCTCAGAAACATTTAATAGGGTCTTATAAACAGAAGCAATGTCTTGGGCAACTATGAGACAGTGGATTACTGCACTCACCCTTCAGAAAGAATTCTTTATATCACAAGCTTTTTTGTTAAGACGTGTTCAGCTAGCCATGTTTCAGACTCTCTTGCAAAACTCATGACCAATGGGAATTTAGATAAGCATCTTTATGAGGGATTGTCTATGGTACGGGAATCGTTTTTTGACCTTGCCGTAGCAATGTCTTGGTATGCATGATTCAAACATTAGTCATTATGTCAGTTTCATTTCAAGATGGGTTACTCTTGACAGGCAACAGACTGTTTTCCTTCAAATGTTCGGTAAGGATGTGGAGAAATTGGAGCTTGGAGCCCTTGTACATTGCTGGTGGGAATGTAAAATGGTTCAGCCACTGTGAGAAATGTTTTGGTGGCTTCTTGGAAAGGACATAATTGCCTATGACCCAATAATACCGCTACTGTGTATATACCCCAATGCATTGAAAATAGGGAGTCAAACAGATACTTTTATGCCAATATTCCTTGCAGAAGTATTCATAATAGCCCAAAGGTGGATCAATCCAAACGTCCATCAACAGATAAATGGGTTAACAAAATGGAGTATACAACAGGACATTAGTCATAAAACAGAACCAAAGCTCTGGTACATGCTACAACATAGGTGAACCTGAAAAACATTATGCCAGTGAGATGAGCCAGACACAAAAGGCCAAAGATTGTGTGATTCCACTTATATGACCTAGGTAGAATAGGCAAATTCATGGAGACAGAAAGTAGATCAGAGGTTTCCAGGCAAATAAGGGGAATGGGGAGTTATTGCTAAATGAGTACCAGAGTTTCTGTTTGGAGTGATGGAAGAGTTTTGGAATTAGTGGTGATGGTTACACAACATTGTGAATCTAACTAATGCCATTGAATTGTATGCTTAGCGACGATTAAAATGGAAGTTTTTATTATATATATATATCCATAATGAGATAAAAAGAAATTTTTAAAATTTAAAGAGAGCAATTTTAAAATGTTAGATAGTCAATTTTAACATCATCTTGAATTTTGCATTTCAAGCACAAGCTAATTTCCCCTCACAATCATTGTGTGTGTGTGTTTGGGGGTGGGTGTTTTCAGGTCTTTAGTATATATTTATTGATAATGATAGATGACAAGAAATTTTTATGCAAATGTGATTTATGAAAAAACATTTTTAAAGAGAACTGGTTGTGGTGGCTCATGCCTGTAATCCTAGTGATTTGGGAGGCTAAGGTGGGAGGATTGCTTGAAGCCAGGAGTTCGAGACCAGCCTGGGCAACACAGGGAGACACCATTTCTACAAAAAAAATTTAAAAATTAGCCAGGTATATATGTTATATATATTATATAATGTAATATACATAATATGATATATATTATACAGTTGCACCCTGTATTCCTAGCTACTTGGGAGGCTGAGATAGGAGGATCACTTGAGCCCAGGAATTTGAGGTTGCAGTGAGCTATGATCGTGCCACTGAACTCCATCCTGAGTAATAGAGTGAGACTCTGTCTCTTAAAAAAAATTTTTTTAAAAGAATAAATGTAAGAAAGACTTTCTAAATATAAGGGTAAATAGAGGTGAAATGTAAGGAGAAGAAAAAATATATACCATGCATACAGTAACCAAAAAAAAAAAAAAAAAAGCTTGCATGTCTATATTAACATCAGACTATGGCAAGAAATATCATGAGAGATAAAGAGGAAAATTTTATAATAATAAATGGCAAACTCGACAGGAAAATCTAAATGTCTTAAATAGATAGCTTGAGACATAAGCATATTCCAGCTTGATTACTGTGACAACTTTCTGTAGTAGAGGATCTGCCAGTGTTCATCAAAACTGTTTGCTTTTTCCTCATTAGCAACTCTTTCCAAACACACCTTAAGTTACATGGAGTCAAGTGACCAAGTTCTGGCCATGGAATATGGGCTAAAATGGGATATACTGCTTTCAGTCCTGTCCCATGTGATGAAGAATAAACATTCTTTAAATTATTACATAGGCCGGGCGCGGTGGCTCAAGCCTGTAATCCCAGCACTTTGGGAGGCCGAGACGGGCGGATCACGAGGTCAGGAGATCGAGACCATCCTGGCTGACACGGTGAAACCCCGTCTCTACTAAAAAATACAAAAAACTAGCCGGGCGAGGTGGCGGGCGCCTGTAGTCCCAGCTACTCGGGAGGCTGAGGCAGGAGAATGGCATGAACCCGGGAGGCGGAGCTTGCAGTGAGCTGAGATCTGGCCACTGCACTCCAGCCTGGGCGGCAGAGTGAGACTCCGTCTCAAAAAAAAAAAAAAAAAAATAATAATAATAATAATAATAAATTATTACATAAAGTGGGAAAGACTGTCAGGGAAACTTGAAAAATAATTAGACATGAATAAAAATATTACTTTGTATTTTCAGTGTAAGTCTAGCATTATTTAACGCACTCTTCCATATTATATCTGCTTTTCATTGTCTTTGAGATATTTTACAACCCTATACTTTATCAAAAACTCATAATACAAGTTATTATTCTTTATAGAAATGCAAATATATTATGTCTAGTTGAATGCAATTCTTTAGTTTTGCATCTTTTCGTAAATTCATCCTAGTATTTCTTTCCTATATATCTGTGGTTCTTTGAATTCTTCTTTGGACTATTTACAACAGCTTACTGGTACACTCATTAATTAAGAAGGTAATTAAAATATTTGGCACATGTTTATGTTTGTATGAGAGTCGTGACTTTATCTTGTTTTTTGAAACAGGGTCTTGCTTTGTCACCCAGGCTGGAGTTGCAGTGTCGTGATCATGGTTCACTGCAGTGTTGACCTCACAGGTTCAGGTGATCCTCTTACCTCAGCCTCCTGAGTAGCTGGGACTATGGGTGGCACACCATCATGCCTGGCTAATTTTTTTTTTTTGGTATTTTTTTTGTAGAGACAGGGGGTCATGCTATGTTGCCCAGGCTGGTCTCAAACTCCTGGAATCAAGCAATCCCCCCATCTTGGCCTCTCAAAGTTCTAGTATTACAGGCATGAGACACTGTGCCCAGCTGATTTTATATTTTTAAAAATCTTGTGACAGTTTATTAAACACCCTGTATAAGTTCCACTCTCTCTCCCATCCACCATTTGCAAGCTGGATTTTAACGTAAGAAATCTTTCAGAATCACATACTGAAAACAGTAGACTCTGTAAACATGGGTCTCTGAATGATTCAGTTTAGCAGAGACTCCCCCCGACCCTCATTGCACTAATATAAGTGAAAACATAAGGTACAAATTATATATCATAAAATGTAACCATTTAATATATATAATTTCATTTTAAAACTATTTTTACAGAATTGTGCAACCATCTCTATAATTTAATTTTAGGGCCGGCCATGGTGACTCACACCTGTAATCCCAGCACTTTGGGAGGCCGAGGTGGGTGGATCACCTGGGGTCAGGAGTTCTAGACCAGCCTGGCCAACGTGGTGAAACCCCGTCTCCACTAAAAAAATACACACACACACACACACACACACACACAAATAGATGGGCATGGTGGCACACACCTGTAATCCCAGTTGCTCGGGAGGCTGAGGCAGGAGAATTGCTTGAACCTGGGAGCCAGTGGTTGCAGTGAGCTGAGATGGCACCACTGCACTCCAGCCTGGGTGACAGTGAGACTCTGTCTCAAAAAAAATATTAATGTTTAGTACATTTTCATATACCCCCCTCCCCAAAGCTTCATATCCACTAGTTATCAGACCTAGGCAACCAATATTCTACTGTTTCTATAGATTTGCCTTCTGAGAACATTTCATGTAAATACTATCATACAATATGTGGTCTTGTAAGACATACTTCTTCCATTCAGTATAATGTTTTGAGGTTTATTTGCTCAGACATGTACTAGTACTTAAGTCCTTTTTTGCCTAATAGTGTTACATTGTATAGATTTGTCTCATTTTGTTTTTCAAACATCAGTTGTTGGACATTTGGGTTGTTTCCACTTTTTGGCTACTATGAATAATGCTTCTGGGAACATTTATGTACATGTCTTTGTGTGAACATTTCTTTGTCTTTCTTCTTTTTTTTAAGAGTTGGAGGTCTCACTCTGTCACCCATGCTGGAGTGCAATGGTGTAATCATAGCTCGCTGAAGCCTTGAACTCCTGGGCTCAAGCAATCCTCCCACCTCAACCACCCAACTAGCTGGGACTACAGGCATGTCACCATACCTGGATATCATTTCATTTATCTTGGGTAATGAGCTTTGCTAAAGAGCACTTTGGGAGACTGAGGCTGGAGGATCACTTGAGGCCAGGAGTTTGAGACCATCCTTGGCAACACAGTGAGACTGTATCCCTCCAAAAAAAAAAAAGAAAAAAAAAAAAGTCAGGCATGGTGGTGCATACCTGTAGTCTTAGTTACTTGGGAGGCTGAGTTGAGAGGATCACTTGAACCCAAGAGTTTGAGGTTACATTGAGCTATGATTATACTACTACACTTCATCCAGGGCAACAGAGCAAGATCATGTCCCTAAAAATAAAAATAAAATTTATAAAATGTTTTAAAGTCTGATTTTTTAAAGCCTGACATACTTCTTTTTTTTTTCAAGAGACACATAGGCTGGAGTATTGTAGCATGATCATAGCTCACTGCAGCCTCGAACTCCTGGCTCAAAGGATCCTCCTGCCTCAGCCTCCTGAGTAGCTGGGACTACAGGTGTGCACCCCCACCCCAGCTAATTTAAACAAATTTTTTAGAGATGAGGTCTTCTCAAATTGCTCAAAGTGCTGTGGTGGCATTAGCCACCACACCCAGCCTAGTTGACATACTTAATCTACCTGAGATTTATTTTAAATATATTGTGAGACAGTCATCTTTATTATATTATTATATAGCTACTTTGTTGTTCCGATACAATTTATTGAAAAGTTTATCTTTTCCATAATGACTTTTCCCCTAATATTTTCTTATGAAAAATTTCAAACTTAGAGAAGAGTTTAAATAATTTTACAGTAAACACTGATATTCCCAATTTTAAGCGGTTATCTACTGTGTTGAAATTTGCACTGATGGTACAAAACGATGGTAGGTAAAACTGCTGGCACTTCAGCATGAATCAAGGTAATAGCAAAAAAAGATATTTATTAGTAGCCATTGTATTCTTCATCACTACACATTCATAGTTTTGTTCGTTTGCTTGAGACAGGGTCTAGCTGTGTTGCTTAGGTTGGAGTGTAGTAGCATGGTCATAGCTCACTACTGCCTCAAACTCCTGGGCTCAAGCAGTCCTCCTGCCTCAGTCTCCTGAGTAGCTAGAACTACAGGTGCTCACCACCGGACCCAGCTAATTTTATTTTATCATGGATGGGATCTCGCTGTGTTATCCAGGCTGGTCTCATACTGCTGGCCTCAAGTGATCCTCCCACCTTAGCCTCCCAAGTAGCTGGGATTACAGAGATGAACCATTCCACCCAGAATTGCATTTTTTAAAGGAAGTCGATTTAACTTCAGGATGTCTTTGATAAAGCAGTCAAGAGTCATTTTATTAAATAACAACTCTGAAATACATCTTTTTTTTTTTTTTTTTTTTTTTGAGACAGAGTGTTGCTCTGTCTCCCAGGCTGGAGTGCAGTGGCTCGATCTCAGCTCACTGCAAGCTCCGCCTCCCGGGTTCACTACATTCTCCTGCCTCAGCCTCCTGTGTAGCTGGGACTGTAGGTGCCCACCACCATGCCCGGCTAATTTTTTGTACTTTTAGTAGAGACAGGGTTTCACCGTGTTAGCCAGGATGGTCTCGATCTCCTAACCTTGTGATCCGCCCGCCTCAGCCTCCCAAAGTGCCGGGATTATAGGCGTGAGCCACCGCGCCCAGTCTAAATACATCTCTTTTTAATATCTGTGCAATGAACATTCTGTGCTGTATACTGAAGTTCCGTAGTTGTCTCAAGAAACAGCATTTGTGTGATTATTTGCATTGGGAGCTGAACTTTAAATTGGGAGCTGAACTTTGCATTAAAGAAGGACCTAGCCGGGCGCGGTGGCTCAAGCCTGTAATCCCAGCACTTTGGGAGGCCGAGACGGGCGGATCACGAGGTCAGGAGATCGAGACCATCCTGGCTAACACGGTGAAACCCCGTCTCTACTAAAAAATACAAAAAAAAAAAAACTAGCCGGGCGAGGTGGCGGGCGCCTGTAGTCCCGGCTACTCGGGAGGCTGAGGCAGGAGAATGGCGGGAACCCGGGAGGCGGAGCTTGCAGTGAGCTGAGATCTGGCCACAGCACTCCAGCCTGGGTGACAGAGCGAGACTCTGTCTCAAAAAAAAAAAAAAAAAAAAAAAAAAGAAGGACCTAGAAAGCTTGGCAGGTATTCTCTCAAAAATCAACCAAATAAACTTGTCACTTAAAGGAAGGCAAATGACAGGGTTTTATTTATTTATTTATTTGTCAATATAAAAGTAGAATTTTCAAGAGAAAAATACAATTTTGGTTTTTTTCCCCCAAGATGGCTGACTAGGGCTTTTTCAGGTCACCTTATCCACTTCCGTGAACCAAAATAGTGTCTGGGCAATCACACTTTGAACATATTATCCAAGAGGGAACATAGGAGTTCAAAAGAAAAGCAAAGGGAAACTCCAGAATCTGGGAAAGAGAAGGAGGGCAAGCAGCCTGCATGTTTGCAACTGGCCAAAAACCGGGAGTGAATCCTGATATGGGAGAGGGTAACTGAGTGCCTTTCTGTGGTCCACTTTCCCTCTAGGGAATTGTGCAATCCAGGCCACAGGAGAGCACTCTGATCCTTCTAAGCCCTGGATCTAACTTGGGAGCAGTCAGTAGACTGTGAGTAGGAGCTGATTTGGGAAGTATCCCACGCGCTCCCCAAGACCTGGGCGTCTACAATAATAAGATGTTATTCTCAATCCTAGCTCTTATAAAACTGTGCTGAGTCCAGGGAGCTAGCAGTGGCATCAGTTGATTGTGCTCGAGACTCATGGTGGGACTCAGGGAACTGGGACTCAAGTTGGTGAGGGACTCCTACAGCCAGAATGGAGAATCGGGTATGGTGTGGGCTCCAACTGCTGGCACTTGAACTGGGCTGTCCCCACCTTCTGACTGGAGCAGGGGGAGAACTTCTGGGGAGGCATGGTATTGAGCCAGGCAATGACTCCTATTGCCTGGGGCTGCATTGCAGAGTAGAAGGAAACTGCAGTGACTGAATAAATATCCAGATTTGCTGACACAGTCTGGGTTGGGGAGTGAGCCTTACTGGGACTGAGATGTGACAGGGAAGCAGGCCCCGCTCTTGCCTGCCATGGCTGCAGTGCTGAGACTGCCCTACTCTCTCCATGCTGAGCCGCTGACACAGGAGCACTTGCCCCTAAGCTGGGCATTTCACTGTGGGCCTGAAGACTGCCCCACCAGCCTTGTCAGTGTTAGTGCATGCACCTGTCATCGGTGATCTCAGTGCAGTCTTGCTTGTTCCAGCTCTATCCAGCCTTGCCATCCCTCTGAGAGGGCATGTGGGATCCTGGCCCCTGGGGGTTTCATGGCCCAATCTACCACCTGGGACACCCAAGTACTTCTTCCAAGGAACCAAGGTTGGGCAGAAATCCCACTGCTACTATTGTAGCTAGCTCATACCTAGAAGTACCACCTACTGGCCTGGATGCTGGCCCACACAGCCCACTGAAACAACTCCTCCTACAAGAGCACAGCACTTAGGAATGAGAATAAGTGGTATGGTTTAGATCTGTGTCCCCATCAAATATTGTGTTACTTTGTAATCCCCAATGTTGGAGATGGGGCTTGGTGGGGGGTGACTGGATCATGGGGGAAGATTTCTCATGAATGGCTTGACACCATCCCCTTGGTGCTGTCCTTGAGGTGGTGAGTGGTTTCCCATGATATCTGGCTACTTAAAAGTGTGTAGCACCCCCCCCCCCCTTACTCTGCCTTGCTCTTGTTCTGGCCTTGTGAAATGCCACCTATCCCTTTACTTTCTGCTATGAATGTAAGTTTCCTGAGGCTTCTTCAGAAGCTAAGTGATGCTAGCATCATGCTTCCTGTACAGCCTGTGGAACTGTGAGCCAATCAAACCTCTTTTCCTCATAAATTACCCAGTCTCAGGTGTTTATTTTTTATTTTTAAATTTTTTAATTATTATTATACTTTAAGTTAGGGTACATGTGCACAATGTGCAGGTTTGTTACATATGTATACATGTGCCATGTTGGTGTGCTGCACCCATTAACTTGTCATTTACATTAGGTATATCTCCTAATGCTATCCCTCCCCCCTCCCCGCTCCCCACAATAGGCCCCGGTGTGTGATGTTCCCCTTCCTGTGTCCAAGTGATCTCCTTGTTCAATTCCCACCTATGTATGAGTGAGAACATGTGGTGTTTGGTTTTCTGTTCTTGCTATAGTTTGCTGATAATGATGGTTTCCAGCTGCATCCATGTCCCTACAAAGGACACAAACTCATCCTTTTTTATGGCTGCATAGTATTCCATGGCATATATGTGCCACATTTTCTTAATCCAGTCTGTCACTGATGGACATTTGGGTTGATTCTAAGTCTTTGCTATTGTGAATAGTGCTGCAGTAAACATACGTGTGCCTGTGTCTTTAGAGCAGCATGATTTATAATCCTTTGGGTATATACCCAGTAATGGGATGGCTGGGTCAAATGGTATTTCTAGTTCTAGATCCTTGAGGAATCACCACACTGTTTTCCACAATGGTTGAACTAGTTTACAGTCCCACCAACAGTGTAAAAGTGTTCCTATTTCTCTACATCCTCTCCAGTGCCTGTTATTTCCTGATTTTTTAGTGATTGCCATTCTAACTGGTGTGAGATGGTATCTCATTGCGGTTTTGATTTGCATTTCTCTGATGATGAGTGATGATGAGCACTTTTTCATGTGTCTGTTGGCTGTATGAATGTCTTCTTTTGAGAAGCGTCTGTTCATATCCTTTGCCCACTTTTTGATGGGGTTGTTTTTTTCTTGTAAATTTTTTTGAGTTCTTTGTAGGTTCTGGATATTAGCCCTTTGTCAGATGAGTAGATTGCAAAAATTTTCTCCCATTCTGTAGGTTGCCTGTTCACTCTGATGGTAATTTCTTTTGCTGTGCAGAAGCTCTTTGGTTTAATTAGATCCCATTTGTCAATTTTGGCTTTTGTTGCCATTGCTTTTGGTGTTTTAGTCATGAAGTCCTTGACCATGCCTGTGTCCTGAATGGTATTACCTAGGTTTTCTTCTAGGGTTTTTATGGTTTTAGGTCTAATATTTAAGTCTCTAATCCATCTTGAATTAATTTTCATATAAGGAGTAAGAAAAGGATCCAGTTTCAGCTTTCTACTTATGGCTAGCCAATTTTCCCAGAACCATTTATTAAATAGGGAATTGTTTCCCCATTTCTTGTTTTTGTCAGGTTTGTCAAAGATCAGATGGCTGTAGATGTGTGGTATTATTTCTGAGGGCTTTGTTCTGTTCCATTGGTCTATATCTCTGTTTTGGTACCAGTACCATGCTGTTTTGGTTACTGTAGCCTTGTAGTATAGTTTGAAGTCAGGTAGTGTGATGCCTCCAGCTTTGTTCTTTTGGCTTAGGATTGGCTTGGCAATGTGGGGTCTTTTTTGGTTCCATATGAACTTTAAAGCAGTTTTTTTTTCCAATTCTGTGAAGAAAGTCTTTGGTGGTTTAATGGGGATGGCATTGAATCTATAAATTACCTCGGGCAGTATGGCCATTTTCACAATATTGATTCTTCCTATCCATGAGCATGTTATGTTCTTCCATTTGTTTGTGTCCTCTTTTACTTCACTGAGCAGTGATTTGTAGTTCTCCTTGAAGAGGTCCTTTACATCCCTTGTAAGTTGGATTCCTAGGTATTTTATTCTCTTTGAAGCTATTGTGAATGGGAGTTCATTCATGATTTAGCTCTCTGTTTGTCTGTTACTGGTGTATAAGAATGCTTGTGATTTTTGCACATTGATTTTGTATCCTGAAACTTTGCTGAAGTTGCTTATCAGCTTAAGGAGATTTGGGGCTGAGATGATGGGGTTTTCTAAATATACAATCATGTCATCTGCAAACAGGGACAATTTGACTTCATCTTTTCCTAACTAAATACCCTTGATTTCTTTCTCTTGCCTGATTGCCCTAGCCAGAACTTCCAACACTATATTGAATAGGAGTGGTGAGAGAGGGCATCCCTATCTTGTGCCAGTTTTCAAAGGGAATGCTTCCAATTTTTGCCTGTTCAGTATGATATTGGCTGTGGGTTTGTCATAAATAGCTGTTATTATTTTGAGATACGTTCTATCAATACCGAATTTATTGAGAGTTTTTAGCATGAAGGGCTGTTGAATTTTGTCAAAGGCCTTTTCTGCATCTATTGAGATAATCATGTGGTTTTTGTCTTTGGTTCTATTTATATGCTGGATTACGTTTATTGATTTGTGTATGTTGAACCAGCCTTGCATCCCAGGGATGAAGCCCACTTGATCATGGTGGATAAGCTTTTTGATGTGCTGCTGGATTAGGTTTGCCAATATTTTATTGAGGATTTTTGCATCGGTGTTCATCAGGAATATTGGTCTAAACTTCTCTTTTTTGTTGTGTCTCTGTCAGGCTTTGGTATCAGGATGATGTTGGCCTCATAAAATGTGTTAGGGAGGATTCCCTCTTTTTCTATTGATTGGAATAGTTTCAGAAGGAATGGTACCAGTCCTCCTTGTACCTCTGGTAGAATTTGGCTGTGAATCCGTCTGGTCCTGCACTTTTTTTTGGTTGGTAGGCTATTGATTATTGCCTCAATTTCAGAGCCTGCTATTGGTCTATTCAGGTATTCAACTTCTTCCTGGTTTAGTCTTGGGAGAGTGTAAGTGTCCATTTCTTTTAGGTTTTCTAGTTTATTTGCATAGAGGTGTTTATAGTATTCTCTGGTGGTACTTTGTATTTCTGTGGGGTCGGTGGTGATATCCCCTTTATCAATTTTTATTGCGTCTATTTGATTCTTCTCTATTTTCTTCTTTATTAGTCTTGCTAGCAGTCTATCAATTTTGTTGATCTTTTCAAAAAACCAGCTCCTGGATTCATTGATTTTTTGGAGGGTTTTTTGTGTCTCTATCTCCTTCAGTTCTGCTCTGTTCTTAGTTATTTCTTGCCTTCTGCTAGCTTGTGAATGTGTTTGCTCTTGCTTCTCTAGTTCTTTTAATTGTGATGTTAGGGTGTCAATTTTAGATCTTTTCTGCTTTCTCTTGTGGGCATTTAGTGCTACAAATTTCCCTCTACACACTACTTTAAATGTGTCCCAGAGATTCTGGTATGTTGTATCTTTGTTCTCATTGGTTTCAAAGAACATCTTTATTTCTGCCTTCATTTCGTTATGTACCCAGTAGTCATTCAGGAGCAGGTTGTTCAGTTTCCATGTAGTTGAGCGGTTTTGATTGAGTTTCTTAGTCCTGAGTTCTAGTTTGATTGCACTGTGGTCTGAGAGACAGTTTATTATAATTTCTGTTCTTTTACATTTGATGAGGAGTGCTTTACTTCCAACTATGTGGTCAATTTTGGAATAAGTGCAATGTGGTGCTGACAAGAATGTATATTCTGTTGATTTGGGGTGGAGAGTTCTGTAGATGTCTATTAGGTCCACTTGGTGCAGAGTTGAGTTCAATTCCTGGATATCCTTGTTAACTTTCTGTCTCATTGATCTGTCTAATGCCGACAGTGGGGTGTTAAAGTCTCCCATTATTATTGTGTGGGAGTCTAAGTCTCTTTGTAAGTCTCTAAGGACTTGCTTTATGAATCTGGGTGTTCCTGTATTGGGTACCTATGTATTTAGGATAGTTAGCTCTTCCTGTTGAATTTATCCCTTTACCATTATGGAATGGCCTTCTTTGTCTCTTTTGATCTTTGATGGTTTAAAGTCTGTTTTATCAGAGACTAGGATTGCAACCCCTGCTTTTTTTTTTTGTTTTGTTTTCTATTTGCTTGGTAGATCTTCCTCCATCCCTTTATTTTGAGCCTATGTGTGTCTCTGCGTGTGAGATGGGTCTCCTGAATACAGCAAACTGATAGGTTTTGACTCTTTATCCAATTTGCCAGTCTGTGTCTTTTAATTGGAGCATTTAGCCTATTTACATTTAAGGTTAATATTGTTATGTGTGAACTTGATCCTGTCATTATGATATTGGCTGGTTATTTTGCTCGTTAGTTGATGCAGTTTCTTCCTAGCATCGATGGTCTTTACATTTTGGCATGTTTTTGCAATGGCTGGTACCGGTTGTTCCTTTCCATGTTTAGTGCTTCCTTCAGGATCTCTTGTAGGGCAGGCCTGGTGGTGACAAAATCTCTAAGCATTTGCTTGTCTGCAAAGGATTTTATTTCTCCTTCACTTATGAAACTTAGTTTGGCTGGATATGAAATTCTGGGTTGAAAATTCTTTTCTTTAAGAATGTTGACTATTGGCCCACACTCTCTTCTGACTTGTAGAGTTTCTGCCAAGAGATCTGCTGTTAGTCTGATGGGCTTCCCTTTGTGAGTAACCTGACCTTTCTCTCTGGCTGCCCTTAATATTTTTTCCTTCATTTCAACTTTGGTGAATCTGACAATTATGTGTCTTGGAGTTGCTCTTCTCGAGGAGCATCTTTGTGGCGTTCTCTGTATTTCCTGAATTTGAATGTTGGCCTGCCTTACTAGGTTGGGGAAGTTCTCCAGGATGATATCCTGCAGAGTGTTTTCCACCTTGGTTGCATTTTCCCTGTCACTTTCAGGCACACCAATCAGATGTAGATTTGGTCTTTTCACATAGTCCCATATTTCTTGGAGGCTTTGTTCATTTCTTTCTACTCTTTTTTCTCTACACTTCTCTTCTCACTTCATTTCATTCATTCGATTTTCAATCACTGATACTCTTTCTTCCAGTTGATCAAGGCAGTTACTGAAGCTTGTGCATTTGTCACATAGTTCTCGTGTCATAGTTTTCATCTCTATCAATTCTTTTATGGTCTGCTCTGCATTGATTATTCTAGTTATCCATTCATCCATTCTTTTTTCAAGGCTTTTAATTTCTTTGCGCTGGGTACATAGTTCCTCCTTTAGCTCTGAGAAGTTTGATCAACTGAAGCCTTCTTCTCTCAACTCGTCAAAGTCATTCTCTGTCCAGCTTTGTTCCATTGCTGGCGATGAGCTGTGTTCCTTTGGAGGGGGAGATGCGCTCTGATTTTTTGAAAAAAATCAGTGGGCGCCTGTAGTCGCAACTACTTGGGAGGCTGAGGCAGGAGAATGGCGTGAACCTGGGAGGCGGAGCTTGCAGTGTTATATATACATAATGGAATACTATTCAGCCATAAGAAAGAATGAAATTGTCTTTTGCAGCATCATGGATGGAACTAGTGGCCACTATCTTCAGTGAAACAACTCAGGCACAGAAAGAAAAATACATGTTTTCACTTTAAGTATGAGCTAAAGGATATGTACACATGGATGAAGAGTGTGGGATGATAGACAATGAAGACTCAAAAGGTGTTGGGGGGTTTCAGGGACAATGATAAATTACCTAAATGGTACAATGCATATAACGTACAATAGGGCATGGATACCTTAAATGCCTTGACATCACCACTACACAATTGATGCATGTAACAAAATTACACTTGTACCCCATAAATTTATAGAAGTTTTTAAAAGCCAAAAACAAAAGAATTTTAGAAAACTTGTATCTGCCTTTGTGAATGTCACCCCTTCCCAATACTTAAGATCAATAATGATGTTAGTGGATATTTTCAGTTGGTGCAAAAGTAATTGCATCTTTTGCCATTAAAGCCGCAATTACTTTTGTACCAGCCTAATAATTCTTTTTGTATAATGAAATGTGTTGACATTTGCAAGAGCTGCAAAGCTCACTAAACTGATATTTTCCAACTGGGCAATGCATGATGTTATGAAATCATGCATGATAAAAGAATCCATTCAAAGTGCAATGTAGACCAATGGATTTTATGTAATAGAGTAGAAAAAGTTCATCTGCATGGCTTAAGATTGTACACTAACAAACCTATCTCTTGTTCGACTTGTATCTTTATATACTTTAACAAAAACAACATATGCAACAGATTAAACATAGAAGCAGATATGAGAATCCAGCTTTCTAGTAAGTCAGAAAAGACTTAAACATAAAACGAAGCCACTCCTTACTAAATTTTTTCTTTTGTAAAATATATGTAATTTTCATTAAAATATTATTTATGTTAACATGTAATGGGAATTTTATGAATCTTTGTTATTAAAATGTGAAGCAAAATAAGACTTTTACCATTTCAGTAAAGCATGGGTTAGAATACTTGTAACTTAATTTACATCCCTCTAACCGTTGGGCAATTGGTGTCAAGTATTTTGATTCCCTTTATAATTTAAAACTCCCAAGTATGGGAGCTCAGGGACTGGGCCAGGAGGGCCTGAGCTTTCGGGTCACTTTAGCACGCCCCCTCCCGGTGGCCCTTGGCCGGGGCCCTCCGGTGACGGAGTAACTCCTCGCAGAGGCCTCTGGGAGTTGTAGTTTTTCGCCTTCGACTCTCAATGACGCAATTCCTGTGCGACACACGTAACGGCCGCCATTGCTCTGCGCCCACGGTGAAACCCTTGTTCCGCAGATAGCGTTCATCACCCGTCGTGGTCACCGGGTTACCCGAGTCTGGAGTGGTTGCGAACCCTCCTGGCTGCAGATTCGGAGGTGGAGGCAGTACCCCGGACTCTATCCTGCCGCCCCTTCAGGGTTTGGAGGAACCGGAGGCGCGGAATTCCTCCAGTTCCAAGGCGGCGGGACGGGACAGAACTAATCTGCCTTAACTCTCTCCTGCTGCAGACCCGGGGCGGTTGCCTGACCCTAACCTGTGTGTTGGTGAGGGGGTGGAGATGGTGAATCCCGTGGCTGTGGGCGGGAAGGAGCCTCAGCTCCGAGAATGGCAGGCAGCCCTGGTGCCTCGGACCCGCCTGGGTTTGGGCACTGCTGGGAGACCGCTTTCTTCACTGTGCTCTCTCTTCTAGTATCCCTTGCGTCCTGTCACCTCCAGCGAAGCACACAAAAGTGACCGTAGGGATGGCCACCAGGGTCCGAACAGCCTCTATTTGGGTGAGTAGGGTTTTCTTTCACTCTTTTTTTTTTTTCTTTTGAGACGGACTCTGTGGCCCAGGCTGGAGTGCAGTGGCGCGATCTCGGCTCACTGCAAGCTCCGCCTCCCGGGTTCACGCCATTCTCCTGCCTCAGCCTCCGGAGTAGCTGGGACTACAGGCGCCCGCCACTGCGCCCGTTTAATTTTTTAGTATTTTTAGTAGAGACGGGGTTTCACCGTGTTAGCCAGGATGGTCTCGATCTCCTGACCTTGTCATCCGCCCTCCTCGGCCTCCCAAAGTGCTGGGATTACAGGCGTGAGCCACCGCGCCCGGCCTTCTTTCATTCTTGAAAAGCTCTCCCTGAATGCCAACGTGCGCGCACTCCATCTACTCCAAAGTCTGAATGTGCGGGGAGCTTTCTCACCCTACCGCTCTTTTAGGCAACTGGATTGTCGTTTAGAGCATGTTAGACTTTTCAGAAATGCTTCTTGTCATCCGACTTCCTTTTTTCCTCCTTTCCTCAGTCTCTTTTCTGACAACTTTGTACTTTGAACGTTTGAGTTAAACAAGGGATACTAACCTCTTTCAGTTTTTTCAGCCTGCATTTACTGAGGGTCTTCTGTATCTGGGATCTTTGAACCTTATTTTGGAAATTACAGACTTTTTTATTCACTTGTTCAACATTTTTGTTTATTTTATTTTGTTTGCTGGACCCTGGGGCAGGTGCTAAAAATGTAAAGATGGGTTGCTCATTATCCCTGTGTTGAAGAACAGTGGTCTAGGAATGGCGCATAAGAAAGACACAATGACAAGTTAATGAGTGCTCTGGGAGCAGGCTGTGGAAATACACGGGGGCATGCAGGAATGAATCAATTTTGGAAGTAAGGACACCCCCTAACCCCTTACTCCCAGATGCTTCAATGATTCAGAGAGTCTTAAACTTGGGTTTGAAAGATGACATACCTAAAGTAGACGAAGGATTAAAACTAGCCTGGGAAAAAGAAGTAACATGCAAATTAGGCTTGAAATGACCTCATATGGTGAACTTTGGGCACTTAAGGGTTGCTGAAATGTAGAGTTTAATGGTGATAGTAGAAGTGTATATTAAAAAATGAGGCTAGAGCCGTAGGCCTAAGATCATAGAGGGCTTTGAGGACCCCATTAAAAACTTGGATTTTATCATATAGGGCAGGCGGTCCCTAACCCTCAGGCTTCAGACTAGTACCAGTCTGTGGCCTGTTAGGAACTGGGGTGCATGTCAGGAGGCCAGTGGCGGGTTAGCATGATCGCCTGAGCCCCGCCTCCTATCAGAGGTGAGTGGCGGGTTAGTGAGCATGACTGCCGGAGCCCCGCCTCCTATCAGAGGCTGCATTAACTTCTCATAGCACAAACTCTGTTGTGAACTGCACATGCGAAAGATCTAGGTTGCGCACTCCTTATGGGACTCTTAACTAATGCCTGATGATCTGAAGTGTAACAGTTTCATCCAGAAGCCATTGCCACTCCCTACTCCCTGTCCATGGCAAAATTGTCCTCTACAAAACCGGTCCCTCGTTGGGGACTGATGGTATAGGGGAAGGAGTTTACTTATTTAAGTGTTTTCACAAAGAGTTTGAGGGTAGAACAGTCTAGTCTGCAGCAGGTAAGAGAATATAAGGGTTTAAGTAAATTAGTCGTTTTGAGAAAAGAGAGGAGGTAGCTGGGTGCAGTGACTCACACCTGTAATCCCAGTTACTCGGGAGGCTGAGACAGGAGAATCACTTGAACCCAGGAGGCAGAGGTTGCAATCGGCCGAGATTGTGCCACTGCACTCCAGCCTGGGCGACAGAACAAGACTCTGTCCCCAAAAAAAAAAAAAAAAAAAAAGAGGTAAAGAGGCAGAAGAAATTAGATTTCATAACTAGTTGGGTGCAGTGGTAACAGAGGCAGAAAAGCCAGGGATGACAACTAGAGTTGTACTCTGTGGGCCTGGTTGGGAATGTCACCATTTGCTGAGTAAGGGAAGACTATCAGAATTGTGATTGATAGAGGGGGGAGATTTCAGTTTTATATGGATTGGCTCCTCTAGGTAGAGGTTGCTAGTGGGCAGGCGGGCAGGCATGTGTTTCAAGAGAAAGGTCTGGATGAGGTTGCACCAATTAGGTGTGGCCAAAGTAGCTCAGGGAGAATGTGTACCATAAGAAGATAACTGAGGACAGTGGTCAGGGAAATGACAAGAGAAAGCAGGGGAAGAGGTGTTGGAGACTGAGATGGAATCCAAGAAAAGTGAGACAAAATAGATACATGTAATTCACACTTAAAGAAAAGGAAACCTCAAAAATGCTTGTCAAGTGACATGTATGAGGGAGATCAAGTAATATTAGATCATTGTCTTAGTCTGTGCTGCTGTAACAAAATATCACAGACTGGGCAACTTATAACAGATACTACTTTCTCATGATTCTGGAGGCTGAGAAGTTGAAGATCAAGGTGCTGGTAAATATGGTATCTGATGAGGTCTGCTGTCTGTTTTTTTTTTCTTTATTTGAGACAGAGTCTCTCTCTGTTCCCAGGCTGGAGTGCAGTGGTGCAATCTTGGCTCACTGCAACCTCCGCCTCCCGGGTTCAAGTGATTCTCCTGCCTCAGCCTCCCAAATGGCTAGGACTACAGATGTGCGCCACCACCCAGCTAATTTTTTTTTTTTTTTGTATTTTTAGTAGAGACGGAGTTTCACCATGTTGGCCACAATGGCCTCAATCTCCTGACCTTGTGATCCACCCGTCTTGGCCTCCCAAAGTGCTGGGATTACAAGCATGAGCCACCACACCTGGCTCTGCTCTCTTCTTTCTTTTTTTTTTTTTTTGAGACGGAGTCTCGCTCTGTCACCCAGGCTGGAGTGCAGTGGCGTGATCTCGGCTCACTGCAAGCTCCGCCTCCCGGGTTCACGCCATTCTCCCGCCTCAGCCTCCGGAGTAGCTGGGACTACAGGCGCCCGCCACCACGCCCGGCTAATTTCTTTTTGTATTTTTAGTAGAGACGGGGTTTCACCGTGTTAGCCAGGATGGTCTCGATCTCCTGACCTCGTGATCCGCCCGCCTCGGCCTCCCAAAGTGCTGGGATTACAGGCTTGAGCCACTGCGCCCGGCCTGCTCTCTTCTTTCAAGATGGCACTTTCTTGCTACATCCTTACATGATGGCAGGGGGCAAAAAGAGAAGACTGCTGTGTCCTCACATGGCCAAAGAGATGGAAGGGCCAGACGGCTCTCTGAAACCTCTTTTAAGGGGTATTAATCCCATTCCTGAAGGAGAGCCCTCATGATTTAATCACTATTAAAAGTCCCCACCCCCCCCCTTTTTTTTTTTTTTTTTGAGGCTGAGTCACTCTGTCGCCCAGGCTGGTGTGCAATGGCAATCTCTGCTCATCACAACCTCTGCTTCCCGAGTTCAAGTGATTCTCTTGCTTCAGCCTCCTAAGGAGCTGGGATTACAGGCACATGCCACCACACCCAGCTAATTGGCCCCACCTCTTAATACCATCACAATGGGGCTTAAGTTTCAACATGAATTTTGGTGGGATGCAATCATTCAAACCATAGCAGTCATAAAAACCTAAATTGAATTTAGTGGTGATGGGCTGTGTGTGGTGGGTCACGCCTGTAATCCCAGCACTTTAGGAGGCGGAGGTGAGTAGATCACCTGAGGTCAGGAGTTCGAGACCAGCCTGACCAACATGGCGAAACCCCGTCTCTACTAAAAATATGAAAATTAGCTGGGTGTGGTGTTGGGCACCTGTAATCCCAGCTGCACGGGAGGCTGAGGCAGAAAAATCGCTTGAACCTCGGGAATCGGAGGTTGCAGTGAGCCGAGATTGCGCCACTGCACTCCAACCTGGTGTCAGAGCGAGACTACGTCTCAAAAACAACAAAAAAAGAAATGACTGGTGGCTACTTTAGCTTGGGTTCTCAGGGAAGGCCCCCACTAAGGAAGTGACATCTAAGTCTGAGTTACAATAGCAAGCCAGCCTTGTTAAGAGCAGGTAGAAGATCATCCAGGATGGGAACAGCCAGGGCCAAGGCTGTAAGGCAGGAGAAGTTTGACGCCTTTGTAACCTGGAAGGAAGATCTTTGTGGCTGGGGGTAGGGAGTGAGAGAGAGGAGAACAGATGAACACAGGTGGCCAGAGGCCAGATCAGGCTAGGAAACCGTGGGGTCCAGGAGAGGGTGTGGTGCTAAGAAAGGGAGCAACATGATCTGCTTAGGATTTCCAAAGACCCTTCTGAGTGCTGAGTAGAGAACAGGTTGTAGGTGGACAAGAGTAGACACAGAAAGGGGGAAACGAGACTGATTAGGTGACTACAGTGGTTCAGACAAGAGGTAGCAGGGATTTTGTGTAGTGTGGTAGAAATGGAGACACTAGTTAGAGTTGGGGGATGTTTGAAGGTGGAGTCCTCTTTTCTAAGAACCAGCATATGCTTTTCATCTTGGTGATTGTCATTTTGTAGTGTGGTTTATTTTCATTAAGTATTCCTGGTTTTTGGTTTTGTTTTCTTTTGCCATTTCAACCAAATGTTAATGCTCAGTGTCTACTACGTATGAGGTTCTGTGCTAAATCTTTTATTAGGTATTACCACGTTAAAACCTCACAGTGGCCAGGCGCGGTGGCTCACGCCTGTAATCCTAGCACTTTGGGAGGCTGAGGCGGGTGGATCACCAGGTCAGGAGATCAAGACCATCCTGGCTAACACAGTGAAACCCCATCTCTACTAAAAATACAAAAAAATCAGCTGGGCGTGGTGGTGGGCGCCTGTAGTCCCAGCTACTTGGGAGGCTGAGGCAGGAGAATGGCGTGAACCTGGGAGGCGGAGCTTGCAGTGAGCTGAGATCGTGGCACTACGCTCCAGCCTGGGCAACAGAGCAAGACTCCATCTCCAAAAAAATAAATAAAGAACAAAACCTCACAGCAGTCCTAGCCCCAGGTGGTGGTGAATACTGTTATTCTCCTTTGATGAGTAAGGATACTGAGGCCCAGAAAGGGCTAGTTGGAGACCAGGTGGCACCCCTGGTCAGTGTAGAGCCAGGACTTAAAACCAGACAGTCTGGCTCTATGTGCATTTTCCTGGCCTGTGTACTCTTATTTAGTCTCTGGATACAGGTTGAGGATTTCTTAAGAGGCAGAGATTCTAGAATCCTCGATCTTGAAATGTAGAGCAAAATGTAGAGTGGGTGGATAGTGCCCAGTGTTCCCAGAGAAGGCTCTGAGAGATAAGCTGTTGGTCCAGGGAATAATCTTTTTTTTTTTTTTTGGAGACGGAGTCTCGCTCTGTTGCCTAGGCTGGAGTGCAGTGGCACTCACTGCAACCTCTGCTTCCCAGGTTCAAGCAATTCTCCTGCCTTAGCCTCCCAAGTAGCTGGGACTACAGGTGTATGCTGCCACGCCTGGCTAATTTTTTTTTTTTTTTTTGTATTTTAGTAGAGATGGGGTTTTACTGTGTTACCCAGGCTGGTCTCGAACTCCTGAGTTCAGGCAACTCACCCGCCTCAGCCTCCCAAAGTTCTGGGATTACAGGCATGAGCCACCACGCCCAGCCTCCAGGGAATAATCTTAATGTCCATTAACGGTGAATGATGAAATGTGATGGAATACTATTCAGCAACAAAAGGAACAAACTATCGATATGTGCTATGACAAGTATACACCTCATTATGCGAAGTGAAAGAAACCAGACACAAAAGACTAGATACTATGTTATCCCATTTCTATGGCAAACACATGCATATACATATACTAGCAATGCCCCTTCTTTTTTTAACACAAAAGCCAGCTTTCTGTATGTGGTATTCTTCCCCTTGTCGTCATCCCTCAGAGTATGTATTGATCATTGTATTATACCAATACTGGTGCATAGAGGTTGTTCTCTCTTCCCTGTCCTGTCACCGTTTACTGCTGTGTAGATGGCCATAGCATTTTCAACCAGTTATGTAGTTACAGATATTTGGGTTATAAAAATGCCTCGGTGAACAGCCTTTTCATGTCGTTTCATTGTTTCTTTTTCTAATTTTTTATTCCCTTTTTTTAGGCTTTCCCTACTTTTCACCTCTGCTGCCTTCTAGGTCATTGCTACTTTTTTGTGTTCCTCCTAATTTAATCTTCATTTCTGAATTTTATTTCCTAATTTATTCTGATATTTCTCATTTCACATTTTCCAGATGTCTAAGCATCTACCTTCTAGGCTCTTTTATTTTTTGTAAATCTGTCCTCTCAAAGTTTCGTTTTTCTGATGTCTTTTTTTTTTTTTTTTTTTTGAGGCGGAGTCTCGCTCTGTCGCCCAGGCTGGAGTGCAGTGGCCGGATCTCGGCTCACTGCAAGCTCCGCCTCCCGGGTTCACGCCATTCTCCTGCCTCAGCCTCCCGAGTAGCTGGGACTACAGGCGCCGCCACCACGCCCGGCTAATTTTTTTGTATTTTTAGTGGAGACGGGGTTTCATTGTGTTAGCCAGGATGGTCTCGATCTCCTGACCTCGTGATCCGCCTGTCTCGGCCTCCCAAAGTGCTGGGATTACAGGCTTGTGCCACCGCGCCCGGCCTCGTTTTTCTGATTTCTTTTACTTCATTGTGAAATGTTGTGTAACAGTTTTTATGTGGTCAGATATTTTGGTTATGTTTTTATTGTCTGTCAGAGCCTCATTTGGTTCCTTTTTCCCTAATAATAATGTTATATTCCCGCTGCCCTCCCAAACCAGCCTATTAAGACGTCATTTGGTTTGTGGCAGGAAGTCCCTGTTTGGAGCTAGGATGAGCCAGGATCTTTCTGTAGCTTTGCTGTTTGAGGGCCCTGCCTCTGTTTTTGTCATGAAGGGCTCAAAACACGGCCTGAACTCTTGGTGCTAAGCCTTGTCAGGAAGCCATTTCTTTTCTACCTCTAACCCTGCATTTCCTGAAGTTAAACCTGCCTTGTTTTCTAATGTGTTTCTCTCACGTTTATGTGATGTGACCCCTATTTCCTTTTTCCAGAAGTAAATTATGCTTCCTAAAGTAAATTTGCTCTTGAGTCCACAGGTCCCACCTCTCCAAGAACGAAACAGTTCATGGGATAGGATCAGAAAGCTCCAAGGGCAGGAATCCGTCTTGGGCCTGCAGCACCTCCCTGGAGCACCCAGGCAGAAGCGGAAGAGTCGCAGAACAGAGAAAGTCCTAGAGTGGCTGTTTATTTCCCAAGAGCAGCCAAAAATCACCACGTCCTGGGTGAGCTTCTCATTTGTTTATTCCTAGTGTTTTATTTATTACTTTTTTTTTTTTTTTTTTTTTGGTGTGGAGAGGGATGGAGATCCTTAGGTCAAAGGGTTAAGTTAATCACTCCTCAGTTCAGGTCAAGCACCCCCCCCAACTTTTTTTTTTGTGACAGGGTCCTGCTCTGTCGCCCAGACTGGAGCGCAGTGGTGCAGTCATAACTCGCTGCAGCCTCCAACTCCAGGCTCAGGTGATCCTCCAGCCTCAGCCTCTTGAGTAGCCTCTTTAGTGCCACCATGCCTGGCTGAGGTTTTTTATTTTTTATTTTTTTATTTTTTTATTTATTTTTTTTATTTTTTTTTTGTTGAGACAGAGTCTCGCTCTGCCACCCAGGCTGGAGTGCAGTGGCCGGATCTCAGCTCACTGCAAGCTCCGCCTCCCGGGTTCACGCCATTCTCCTGCCTCAGCCTCCCGAGTAGCTGGGACTATAGGCGCCCGCCGCCTCGCCCGGCTAGTTTTTTTTTTGTATTTTTAAAGTAGAGACGGGGTTTCACCATGTTAGCCAGGATGGTCTCGATCTCCTGACCTCGTGATCCGCCCGTCTCGGCCTCCCAAAGTGCTGGGATTACAGGCTTGAGCCACCGCGCCCGGCCTGAGGTTTTTTATTTTTAGTAGAGAGAAGGTCTCCCTATATTGCTCAGGCTGGTCATCAACTCCTGAGCTCAAGCGGTCCCCCTGCCTCAGTCTCCCAAGGTGCTGTGATTACAGTCATGAGCCACTGTGCCTGGCCTGTGGTCCTTTTATCATTGGTTCATGTAAGGTCCTTTATGCCTTTATTTATATATTCTCTTATTTCCTCATCATCAATGTCCATCTCCTTCCCCATCCCTAAAAAGTTATTTTGTGTTTTATTTGTATCCTGTTTTCAAAAAAATGTGTGTTTACAAAATATGTATTGTTCTGGAAGCTTGTTAGAAATGCAGAATATCAGAGTTCACCTCAATGCTGTTAATATAAGACTCTTCATTTTAACAAGATTAAGTGATTCATGCACATTAAAGTTTAAAACAAACTTTATATGAAGCCTATATTCAAATTTTTACCTGGGGTGCTTGTTTTACTTCCAATATTGGCTTGCTTTTTTACTCTCTTAATGCTTACTTTTGATGAACAGGTATTTCTAACTTTTACTGAGTCTGTATTGCACATTTTTTTCTTTTATTGCTAATGACTTTTGTGTCCTATTTTTTTCTTATCCTAAGCTCATAAAGATCTTTTTTTTTGTTACTTTATTACCTTACCTTTAACTTTTAGATTTACCGTACGTTTGGGATTGAGTTCAAATCCATGAACACAGGGTCCTCCCATTATTTAGATCTTTGATTTTTTTTTTTTTTTTTTTTTTTTGAGACGGAGTCTCGCTCTGTCGCCCAGGCTGGAGTGCAGTGGCCGGATCTCAGCTCACTGCAAGCTCCGCCTCCCGGGTTCACGCCATTCTCCTGCCTCAGCCTCCCGAGTAGCTGGGACTACAGGCGCCCGCCACCACGCCTGGCTAGTTTTTTGTATTATTTTTTTAGTAGAGACGGGGTTTCACCGTGTTAGCCAGGATGGTCTTGATCTCCTGATCTCGTGATCCGCCCGTCTCGGCCTCCCAAAGTGCTGGGATTACAGGCTTGAGCCACCGCGCCCGGCCTAGATCTTTGATTTTTAAAAGTCAGTGTTTATAGTTTTGAGCATACAGATCCTACACAGATATTTTAGATTTATATGTAAGTTCTTTCTGTTTCGTTGTTGCTGTTGTAAACAGTATCAGTATCTTAAATTTTTTTTTTTTTTTTTTTTTTTTGAGGAGTCTTTCTCCGTCACTCAGGCTGGAGTGCAGTGGCACGATCTGGGCTCACTGCACCCTCCGCCTCCTGGGTTCAAGCAGTTCTCCCGCCTCAGTCTCCTGAGTAGCTGGGACTACAGGTGCGCACTACCACACCCGGCTAATTTTTGTATTTTTAGTAGAGACGGGGTTTCGCCATGTTGGCCAGGCTGGTTTCAAACTCCTGACCTCAAGTGATCCACCTCCCTCGGCCTCCTAAAATGCTGGGATTACAGGTGTGAGTCATGGCACCAGCCAGTTTCTTAATTACAAAATAAAATGATTTATTGCTGTTATATAGACATATAGCCAACTTTTATGTATTGACCATGTATCCTGTGACCTTGCTACATTCACTAGTTAGTTCTAGGAACTTTAGATTTTTTGATATTTTCTTTGTAAACAGTCATGTCATCTTAATCTTTTTGTTGACATCGTCAGTTTCCTTCTTACTCTCTCTGTAAAAAAGGACAGTTTTGTTTCTTTCCAATCTGTATGATGTTAACTGCAAATTTTATTTCTTTTTTTTTTTCTTTTTTTTGAGATGGAGTCTCACTCTGTCACCCAGGCTGGAGTGCAGTGGCACCATCTTGGCTCACTGCAAGCTCCGCCTCCCAAATTCACGCCATTCTTCTGCCTCAGCCTCCTGAGTAGCTGGGACTACAGGTGCCCACCACCATGCCTGGCTAATTTTTTATGTTTTTAGTAGAGATGGGGTTTCACTGTGTTAGCCAGGATGGTCTCGATCTCCTGACCTCGTGATGCACCCGCCTCGGCCTCCCAAAGTGCTGGGATTACAGGTGTGAGCCACTGCGCCTGGCCCAAATTTTATTCCTTTAATAGATATATAATTATTAATTAAGCTTATCTATTTGTTTGTTTGTTTGTTGTCTTGAGATGGTGTCTCACTCTGTCGCCTAGGCTGGAATACAGTAGCACGATCTTGGCTGACTGTAACCTCTGCTTCCCGGGTTCAAGTGAGTCTCCTGCCTTAGCCTCCTGAGTAGCTAGGACTACAGGTGTGTGCCACCATGCCCAGCTACTTTTTTGTAGTTTTAGTAGAGACGGGGTTTTACTGTGTTAGCCAGGATAGTCTTGTTCTCCTGACTTCGTGATCTGCCTGCCTTGGCCTCCCAAAGTGCTGGGATTACCGGCGTGAGCCATCCTGGCCCGTTTATCTGTTCTTGAGTAAGTTTGGTAATTTGTGTCTTCCAAGTAATATGTCCTTTTCATCTAACTTACCAAATTTATGTGCATAGAGTAGTTTGTCTTTTCATGTCTGTGGGTTCAGTAATGATAACTTCTTTTCATATATGATACTTGCCATGTATGTCTTCTCTTTTTGTTTTAACGTAAGTTTTCATTTCATTTGTATAAATACCTAGGGCGTAGTTGCTGGATTATATGGTAAGACTGTTTAGATTTGTGAGAAGTTGCCAAACTGGCTTCCAAAGAGACTCTGCCACTTTTCATTCCCACCAGCAATGAATAAGAGTTCCTGTTGCTCCACATCCTCTCCAGCATTTGGTGGTCAGTTTTTTGGATTTTGTCCATTCTCGTAGATGTGTAGTGGTGTCTTACTTTTGTCTAGATTTGCAATTCCCTAATGACATATGGCATTGAGCATGCCTTGTATGCTCATTTACCATCTGTATATTTTCATGTCTAGGTCTTTTATCCCACAGAGTGGCTGCTACTTACGGCAGTTACCTTTTTAGTCCATAAAGTTTTAATGTGTCTTTTCTTCTAGGTACCTATAGTACCCTTTCACAGATTCCACCTGACCCTGTCAAATAGCATTGCTTACTTCTTCCTTTGTGCCCATGTTGTAATCTGTGTTCTTTTATTTTAACTTCGTTGACTTCCAGTTGCATTTGCATATGTAGCTTTCCTTCCTTGTGCAGTGCTGAATGCTTCTTGGGGGCAGGACTCTATTTCATTCATTTTTATATTCCCGGCACCTAGAGGTCGGTAACTGTATTGCAGATGTAGGAGTGATCATTCGAACTTCTTTGTCTGACTGTCCTGCCTTTAGTACTGAATGTCCCATGTCTGAGGACCCTTGTATAGATGGTTTCTAGGATAGCTTAAAACTTTAAAGAGAGTTTATTGCATTTGTTAAAGAGAGTTTATCTAGTTGTCAAATGTTAAATGAAAGATGACTGATTTATGGCCAGGCGCGGTGGTTCACACCTGTAATCCCAGCATTGTGGGAGGCCCAGGCGGGCAGATAATGAGGTCAGGAGATCGAGACCATCCTGGCTAACACGGTGAAACCCCATCTCTACTAAAAATACAAAAAATTAGCCAGGTGTGGTGGTGGGCACCTGTGGTCCCAGCTACTAAGGAGGCTGAGGCAGGAGAATGGCGTGAACCCAGGAGGCGGAGCTTGTAGTGAGCCAAGATCACACCACTGCACTCCAGGCTGGGCAACAGAGCAAGACTCCGTCTCAACGAAAGAAAAAAAAAGAAAGATGACTGATTTAATGCACATTGATGCATGTTTTCAGTACAATTTTTGTTCTCACAAAGTTGAACATCAGTAATAGACACCCTAAGCAGCTAGTTTTCCACAAACCTAGTAAAATAACTTGAGATTGGATGAGAGTATTGTATTTCAGGGACCATTGTCATTCATGGATGTGTTTGTGGATTTTACCTGGGAGGAGTGGCAGCTGCTAGATCCAGCACAGAAGTGCCTGTACAGGAATGTGATGTTGGAGAACTATAGCAACCTGGTGTCCCTAGGTAAGTGCTGCCTCCCTGAGGAGGTGTGTGCTTGATCTCCAGGCTTCTTCTTGGTTGCTGAAAACTGGAGGCCTTCTGTGAAATACTTAGTGATTTTGGACTTAGATTTTAAGGCCAGATTTTCTTAGTTCCCTGTTGGCAGCAGAGTATGCCAGTTGAATGGTCTTTACTTTGCCAAATTGCAACAAGGCAGCTTCATCATGCTACCTCCAAACCAAATCTTCCCCATTCTTCAGAATCTCTGAATCCCAACCTGTTTGTTCCAGGTTGTCTGTGATTTTCTGTTTATAGGGTATCAACACACCAAACCTGATATCATCTTCAAGTTGGAACAAGGAGAAGAGCTGTGTGTGGTGCAGGCCCAAATTCCAAATCAGTCCTGTCCAAGTGAGTGATGGAGACAAATCTTTTCCTCTTTATTCAGAATTAGCATGAATTCTAATGTGATGTACTCCTCTTGTTTGTACTGTGCCTCACGTAATACCATGCGCTCTTTTTTTTTTTCTTTTTTTTGAGACAGAGTTTCACTCTGTTTCCCAGGTTGGAGTGTAGTGACATGATCTCGGCTCGCTGCATCCTCTGCCTCCTGGGTTCAAGCAGTTCTTCTGCGTCAGCCTCCTGAGTAGCTGGGATTACAGTTGTGCGCCACCACGCCCAGCTAATTTTTGTATTTTTAGTTGAGACGGGGTTTCGCCATGTTGGCCAGGCTGGTCTCGAACTCCTGACCTCAAGTGATTTGCCTGCCTCAGCCCCCTGAAGTGCTGGGATTACAGGCATGAGCCACCACGCCCAGCCTTACCATCCACTCTTAATCTTCTGGTTGGCGTCCTTATTTCCCTCCTTACTCTGTCTTGGTGATAGACTCACTTCATTATGCATTTTAGCAAACCTTTCCTCTTTCCTTCACTTGATGTGACTCTCATACTCCTTCTCTTTCCTTTCTGTAGTTTGAAAATTACGTTTAAATCCCTTACACATAAATTCAACAGCCACAGTCCCATCTTCCTTCTTTTTGAAACCTGTTAGTAGATTCTACCCCTTTTATGCTTCTCTATGCTAATGGCCTTTTTTTTTTTTTTTTTTTTTTTGAGACAGAGTGTCACTCTGTCGCCTAGGCTGGAGTGCAGTGGCACGACCTGGGCTCACTGCAAACTCTGCCTCCCGGGTTCACGCCATTCTCCTGCCTCAGCCTTCCGAGTAGCTGGAACTACAGGCGCCCGCCACCAAGCCTGGCTAATTTTTTGTCTTTTTAGTAGAGGCAGGGTTTCACCATGTTAGCCAGGATGGTCTCGATCTCCTGACTTCATGATCCACCCACCTCAGCCTTTCAAAGTGCTAGGATTACAGGCATCAGCCACCGCGCCCAGCCTTGCTAATGGCTTTAACATTAATCACTCTGTACCTTCTGAGCACATTCCTTTGTCATTTGATAGTGCCCATGATCCTGCAGTGACACCTGTTGATCCTGCTCTTGTGCTGCATGACCAAGCACTTTTTCCCTTCATGTTCTCCTGGGCTTCTCTTGCTCTTCTGAATCCAAGGGGTCTTTATTCTTCATTTCCCTCATATAGTGTAACTTTTAAAAGGCTCACATATTAGCTGAGCATGGTGGTGTGCACCTGTTGTCCCAGCTCCTTGGGAGGCTGAGGTAGGAGGATTGCTTGAGCCCAGGAAGTTGATGCTGCAGTGAACTATGATTGTGCCACTAGACTCTGGCCTGGGTGATAGCGAGATCTCATCTCAAAAAAAGAAGACTTCTGTCTGAGTCCATTTGTGTTGCTATAATAAAATACTACAGACTAGGTAATTTTATAAAGCACAGAAATTTATTTCTCACAGTTTTGAAGGCTGGAAAGTCCAAAGCCAAGGTGCTGGCAGGTTTGGTGTCTGGTGAGGGCCTGCTCTGTGCTTCCAAGATGACTCCTTGTTGCTGCATCCTCTGGAGGTGAGGAACACTGGGGGACAGAAAGAGGGCAAAACAGGCCTAAGATCGTTCCCTCAAGCCCTTTTAGAAACCACTAATCCATTCATTAGGGCAGGACTTTGTCTTCTTCTCTTAATACCACCACAATGGGGATTAAGGTTCAACATGAATTTTAGAGGGGACACATTCAGACCTTAACAACTTCCATTCGGAAGATTTAAGCTCTTTTCCTCTACTGGTAATTGATAGCCACAATGGTCTTTTATCTGCCCTTTGGTCCTGGTTTAGATTGATTCACTGGCATCTTCCTTGTACCACTCCCTGGCCTCATTTTCAGAAACTGAAATTGTCTCTCCCACTGCTCCATAGCCACGTACATACCACCTTCTTTTCATCTTTCTTTTTGTTCATCCTGCTGTTTCTTCCATTTTAAGGTTTTTTTCCTAACACTGGATAAGTCAGCTTGAATTTCCTTTCTGTGCAGGGCTCCCTTACTAGTTTTGGTACAGTCTGTTAGCATTTTGTTCCTTTAAAAAGAGGTCTTTTAAAACCCTCATTGTCTCAATTCCCACTCAAAAAGAAGCCAATATTGTCATGTCTGGATTGTTGTACTTAGCTAAATTTATTCATTTTACTCTTTTTATACTAATTCATCTTTGGTGTTACTGTCAGATATGTTTCCCTGAACACCCCATTTATTCTATCACTAGCTTGACAGCATAAATCAACAGTTAGTCCTTGTATTACTAGGATTGCTTCAGCTGCAGTTGTTGGTCAATCCCAGACCAACTAATTTAAGAAGTGATTTATTATTACACATCACAAAAAGTCCTGAGGTGGGGCAGCTCCAGGATCAACTAAGTGATTGACTCACTCAATCACCAAGGGCCCATCTAGGTATGTTGGCATTTTCCTTAGGTTATCTTCTTTAATGATCCTCAAATGGCTCTTGCAGTTCTAGTTGATGCCTGTGGATATACCAGTGGCTAGTGAAATAAAAAGGGCTGTTTCTTCACACATGAGTCTGTCAGACAAGAAAACTCATCCCAGGAGGTCTCAAGCAGACTGATCGTGTTCAACAGGCTAAATTTTTGTCACATGCCCCTGTCTGAGGAAGGCTCTGGAAAGGCAAATGGGGCTATCTCTGTTGGCTTAGATAAATTATGCTTTACCTTTTGGAAGCCGGGCTGGGGATAGAAATGGGTCCTCACTTCCCTGACTGAAGCACATCACCGTAAGGATGGGGGTGGAAAAGAATCAGGTTACTGCCAGCCAGGAACAGGGCAGAAGAACCACTGGGTAAGCAGCACTGTCTGCCTTCACCTTCCTTGGCCAGGCAGCACCTGTCACACCCTTCTTCCCAACCATCCATCTTCAAATATTTGCTGCAACCCATATGTTTATTCTTGTACTACATTAATACAAGTCTAGGATCCTGTTCCCATTCAGAGCTGGGAGTAGTTATCTATGGTCTATAGACCTATAATCAAAGATAAATTAAACACATCCAGTCATCCAAATGTAGCGGGATAGAGACAAGTCTAGGGTCCCCCAGTTCCAGGAGGGCAGCAGCAGTGAACATCACATGGTAGCCACTGGTTTACACTCTAGGCTTTGTCAGGATTTCTTTCTGTGGCAGTGAAATAAGCTACCTGAGGAACCTTTGTTTCTGCTCTGCAAGCATAATTTCCTTTTCCATCATCATCTGTGATTAAACTCAAGATGGTCACTGGGGAGACTGCTTTTCTGTAGCTTCAGAATCTCAATTCTCTTGGTGTTTATTTGGGTTCCCAGTGATTGCCTTTGGACCACAGCCAGGAACCATATTTAATATGGTCTTGAATCATATTTAAATAATTTTCAAGCTTTAGAATGCCTGGGCCGGGTGCAGTGGCATTTGTCTGTGATCCCAGCAGTTTGGGAGGCCAAGGTAGGAGGATCACTTGAGGCCAAGAGCTTAAGACCAGCTTGGGCAATATAGTGAAACCCCAGCTTTACCAAAAATTTTTAAAAATTAGCTGGTCATGATGGCTGTTGCCAGTGGTCCCAGTTACTTGGGATGTTGAAGTGGGAGGATCAATTGAGTCTGGGAGGTTGAAGATGCAGTGAGCAATGATTGCACCACTGCACTTGAATCTGGGTGACAGAGAGGGATCCAGTCTCTTGTTTTGTTTTGTTTTGTTTTGAGATGGAGTCTTGGTCTGTTGCCTAGGCTGGAGTGCAGTGGTGCAGTCTTGGCTCACTGCATCCTCCACCTCCCAGGTTCCAGCGATTCTCCTGCCTCACCTGAGTAGCAGGGATTACAGGTACGTGCCACCACACCTGGCTGATTTTTGTGTTTTTAGACAGGGTTTCACCATGTTGGTCAGGCTGGTCTCGAACTCCTGACCTCAGGTGATCTGCCCGCCTCAGCCTCCCAAGGCGTTGGGATTACAGACATGAGCCACTGCGCCTGGCAAACCCTCTTTAAAAAAAAAAAAAAAGGCCAGACACTCTGGCTCATGCCTGTAATCCCAGCACTTTGGGAGGCTGAGGCAGGTGGATCATGAGGTCAAGAGATCAAGACCATCCTGGCCAACATGGTGAAACCCCATCTCTACTAAAAATACAAAAATTAGCTGGATGTGGTGATGCATGCCTGTAATCCCAGCTACGGGAGGCTGAGTCAGGAGAATTGCTTGAACCTGGAAGGTGGAGATTGTAGTGAGCCTACATCACACCACTGCCCTCCAGCCTGGTGACAGAGTGAGATTCCATCTAAAGAAAAAAAAAGAAGCCTGTCTTTTAGTTACTGGGTTTGGTATTCCCTGATTTTTTAAATTCTTTGAACTCCACCTTGGGGTGTCAAGTATAATCCTATTTTTGCCATTATTGTTACAAAGAGCATGCTGGAGAGAAGATACATTAGATTTCAAATGATGAAAGCAGAGCTATAGGAACCAAGCAAAGATAAGGATGGGTATGTTACCAGCAACAGAAGGAATGGAAGGATAAAATATAGGATTTGATAGTTAGGATGGCTTCAGTATCAAACAGCTGTTTGCCTACCCTGTGCCCATTCTTTTCTATGACTGCTAGAGAAAACATCTTCAGTGTCTTTTTAACTCTTGTGGTAGTTGCCTCCATATTTCTAAATAACCAGCTTATTCTGCTACACCTTGGCTTTCTCCCCTAATGATTGCTCAGTATAGAAAGGTGATTTACTTCTCTTTCACTCTTCTCCGTCCATACCTTCCCACCGTATGCACACTTATGATGGAGACATGTCTCTTCACGTGTTCCCATACCTCCATCATTCTGATGCAGTTATTTCATGTTTTTGGTTAGATCTGTCTTCAATTTTTATGTTGGTATGACTGTAATTTCTGTTTATAGGTAAATCATGAAAGTATACAGTGATTTATATTTGTTTCTAAATTTGTATTTTTTTCTGTAGTTAAGTTTTTGCTTGTTTAATTTTGTTATCATTACGGTATTAATCATGTATTTAACTGCAGACTCTCCTTTCAGTATCTGAATATTCTTGGCTGATACTTTCAGCCAAATTATTAATTGTATTCCTTTTTTCTTCCTAGTGATACTGACTGCTAAGTTTTTCTGACTTCCTTCAGAGTAGCTTAGTTTTTCTTAAGACCTTCTGTGCAATTTTTATCCTAGGATCTCCTTTTTGATTTTATTTTCTATATCCTGTGTCATTTCTTTTCTTGGAGCAACTCGAGTAGCTTCCTGGAAAAGGGTGATAGAAACATTGAGACCTCTGTATCTGAAAATGTTTTGACTTTATTCCTCATTGCTCTGTTTTCTGTCCTCTAGTTTTCCTAATGAGAAGTCTGATGGCATTCTAATTTTTGTTACATTGTAGGAAGCTTTTTGTTTCGGTTTTGATTTCTCTGAATAGTTTTAAGAACTGCTTCTTGTCCTGTTAGGGAATGATGTTCCCTCTCAGTTTATTTTTATCCATTTGCTAGGTATTGAGATGTTATTCCCAGGAGGACTGTGCAGTAATCTGCATTATCCTCTGCCATTTCTTTAGAAGGTAGCATAGTTTTTGGCACATAGTAGGCATTTAATAATTATTTTTTGAATAAATCTAATGTTCATAGATCCCTAATGACATCTTTATATTATCTTCATTGTTCCTTGTGCCTATTTTGCCTTCTTTATCCAATATGCAAAACTTTTTAACTTCTTATCAGTTTACTATGCTTGTCTTCAGTTTGGTTTTTTTTTTATTTTTCTCAGTATCCAGTAGTTTGAGTGTTTTTACACCTGAGAATTTATTTATATTCAGATCTGATATCTGAAACTAAAAAACCTCATGATATGGCATTTCATAGGCAACTTTCTAGTATACTACAATCATGTTGTTATTTATAACATATGACTAATTGTTCTCATTTCTAGACACAGTCTGGAAAATTGATGATCTTATGGAATGGCATCAGGAAAATAAAGACAAGCTGGGAAGTACGGCAAAAAGCTTTGAATGCACTACATTTGGAAAACTATGTCTTCTTAGTACAAATTATCTTTCAAGACAAAAGCCTCATAAATGTGGCACGCATGGAAAGGGTTTGAAATATATAGATTTCACTAGTAATTATGCTGGAAAAAATCCTAATGGGTTTCAGGTACATGGAAAATCATTCTTCCATTCTAAACAGGAGCAAAGTGTTATAGGAATAAAATACTGTGAAAGTAATGAATCTGGAAAAGCTGTCAATAAGAAATCGCAACTTATGTGCCAACAAGTGTATATGGGCGAAAAACCCTTTGGATGTAGCTATTGTAAGAAAGCCTTCAGCAGCAAGTCATACCTTGTAGTGCATCAGCGAACTCATGCAGAAGAGAAACCCTATGGGTGTAATGAATGTGGGAAAGACTTCAGTAGTAAATCATACCTCATTGTACATCAGAGAATTCATACAGGAGAGAAACTGCATGAATGTGGTGAATGTGGGAAAACATTCAGTTTCAATTCACAACTTGTTATACATCAGAGAATCCACACAGGTGAGAATCCGTATGAGTGCTGTGAATGTGGGAAGGTCTTCAGTAGGAAAGACCAGCTTGTTTCACACCAGAAAACTCATTCAGGACGGAAACCATATGTGTGTAATGAATGTGGGAAAGCTTTTGGTTTAAAATCACAGCTCATTATACATGAAAGAATTCATACAGGAGAGAAACCATATGAATGCAATGAATGTCAGAAAGCCTTTAATACAAAGTCCAACCTTATGGTACATCAGAGAACCCATACAGGGGAGAAACCTTATGTTTGTAGTGATTGTGGAAAAGCCTTTACATTCAAATCACAGCTCATTGTACATCAGGGGATTCACACAGGAGTAAAGCCCTATGGGTGTATTCAGTGTGGGAAAGCATTCAGTTTGAAATCACAGCTCATTGTACATCAGAGAAGTCACACAGGAATGAAACCTTATGTATGCAACGAATGCGGCAAAGCCTTCAGGAGCAAGTCTTACCTTATTATACATACAAGGACTCATACAGGAGAAAAACTCCATGAATGCAACAATTGTGGGAAAGCCTTCAGTTTTAAATCACAGCTCATTATACATCAGAGGATTCATACAGGAGAGAACCCCTATGAATGCCACGAATGTGGGAAAGCCTTCAGTCGGAAATACCAGCTTATTTCACACCAGAGAATTCATGCAGGAGAGAAGCCTTATGAATGCACTGACTGTGGAAAAGCTTTTGGTTTAAAGTCACAGCTTATTATACACCAGAGAACTCATACAGGGGAGAAACCATTTGAATGTAGTGAGTGTCCGAAAGCCTTTAATACAAAGTCAAACCTGATTGTACATCAGAGAACTCATACAGGAGAGAAACCCTATGGTTGTAATGAATGTGGAAAAGCCTTTACGTTCAAATCGCAGCTCATTGTACATCAAGGAGTGCACACTGGAGTGAAGCCCTATGGATGCAGTCAATGTGAAAAAACCTTTAGTTTGAAGTCCCAGCTCATTGTACATCAGAGAAGTCACACAGGAGTAAAACCATATGGATGCAGTGAGTGTGGGAAAGCCTTCAGGAGCAAGTCATACCTTATTATACATACGAGAACTCATACAGGAGAGAAACCACATGAGTGCAGGGAATGCGGGAAATCCTTTAGTTTCAATTCACAACTCATTGTGCATCAGAGAATTCACACTGGAGAAAATCCCTATGAATGCAGTGAATGTGGAAAAGCCTTTAATAGGAAAGACCAGCTCATTTCACATCAGCGAACTCATGTGGGGGAAAAGCCTTATGGGTGCAGTGAATGTGGGAAAGCTTTTAGCAGCAAGTCATACCTAATTATACACATGAGAACTCATTCAGGTGAGAAACCATATGAATGTAATGAATGTGGGAAAGCCTTCATTTGGAAGTCACTACTCATTGTACATGAGCGAACTCATGCAAGGGTAAACCCTTATAAATGCAGTCAATGTGAGAAATCCTTCAGTGGGAAGCTACGCCTTCTTGTACACCAGAGAATGCACACAAGAGAGAAACCATATGAATGCAGTGAGTGTGGAAAAGCCTTCATTAGGAATTCTCAGCTCATTGTACATCAGAGAACTCATTCAGGAGAGAAACCCTATGGGTGCAATGAATGTGGGAAAACCTTCTCTCAAAAATCAATTCTCAGTGCACATCAGAGAACACATACAGGAGAGAAGCCTTGTAAGTGCACTGAGTGTGGGAAAGCCTTTTGTTGGAAGTCACAGCTCATTATGCATCAGAGAACTCATGTAGATGACAAACATTGATAATTTTATGAAACTCCAGAAAGTGAATTCACAAGAAATCACAAAGTCATATATAAAGAGAAACTCTGTAAGTGGAATCATCTTGTCATCTTCCAGAAAACTCATACTGAATAGAAACTTCATGAATACACAGCATATGGAAAGGCATCTACAGAAAGCTGTTCTTTACATACAGAAAAAATAGTAGAAAATACACAGAAAACTGAATTTAGTAACCACTCTGAAAATTCTCAGCAGCAAGTCATACCTTTTTTAAAAAGTTCATACAGGTGAGGAACCATGTTAAACAAATGTTGTAAAGTCATTTATTAACATAAGATTCACAAAGAGGAAACTTCATGAACCAGATGAATATATAATAGACTTCTTTGAAATTCATAGTTTACAGGATTTTAATGAGAGAAATTATTGAGCTAATGAATAGCAGAATTAACAAAAGTACAAACATTTTATGTATCGGAAGCATATACCTTGGAGGAACCATGCTGTAAGGGAAAGTTTAAATCTGGAAATGACAGACCCCTAGGGAAAAAATATAGGAGTGAACATCTATGAATGTATCATATAAGCCACAGCTGGACTGTTAACCTCACCTTATATCAGAAGCTTCATTCTAAAAAAAAACCCCAACCTATTATTATATTTTAATATTAATTTTGAAGAATGATTTCCTTTTGGAATCATTTTAAGAGAAATTGTATTCCAGGTGTTCCAAATTTTCAGGAAAAGATTTGAGTAAATTATAAGATACAGATTATTTCATTGTACAAGTGAATCTAGTAAGGCGGTTAACAAGAAGAAGTTACATACCAGAGCCTGCAGGGATATTTAGATATCTTCCTATGTATACTACATAATATGAACTTGGCAGTTTGGCATTTTACTTGTGAATGCCGTATGTGAGACAAAAGTAAATATCTTCCAGAGATTTCTACTCTGCATACCAACATTGTTTCTTTGTGGCTTACCAAATATAACTTGTTACTAGAATGACTTAGTAAAAATGCATTTCCACACTGCAAACATTTTGTTGTGTATCTTCTGCCCTTTGGAAGCAGCCTTGGCAGCAACGTCTTTAGTTATAGTAATCAATATAAGGCATACTTCATGTGTTTGTGTAGCCTGGAATGTATTCTACTGTCACTGGTTAGAACATCTTGATTTCCTCTTAGAGAAACATTCCCTCACAGTATATGCAGTCATGATGGAACCACCATTCAAGATGCCCTGCCAGGGACTTGGCATGAGCACTGTTGTCAGCTGAGGCTCAGAACTGTACATGGTTAACAGGTTTTTCAGGTTCAGAAAAAGCAACATGAGCTTTTGTTCTATGGTGGTATCTTGATGTAATAAGTAGCTATTTCAGTAGAGGTTCCTAGAACAGCTTTTGTTACTGTCATTTTCTTAACCTTGTTCACTTGTCTTTTATTTTGAGCTATTGGGTGTGCTTTTAATACATTCCTTGTTGGATTGCATTAGCCATTGTGTATCTGTGTATGTAGCTTACTAAATCAGACTGCTTCAGAAATGGGTGGTAGAGAGAGGTGTAGGCAGAAGCTTGCAAGGATATGTGGATATTTGGAAACGGCTGTTTCCCAAGACAGGATGGAAGTCCTTCAAGTCTCCATTTATATTCCACAGCAGAAACTTGGCCCATGCTATGAAGTCATGAAATGAATTGTTGGCATCATGTGCTCACTGAGGCTCTGGGGAAATGGATAAGTTGTCACTGAAAAAATTTAAACAATTCTGGAGTGTGGTCAAGAGGGACTGCTTTTGATACCCATGTATATAATGATCTTAAAACTTCAATTTAAAATTGCGTGTTGTCAGTGATACTACTTAGTTATGTGTAGCTGTAGAGTCAGAGTGGTGAAAAATTCTGCCAGTTGCTTACTCACAAAATTAGTTTTATTCACTACCTCATCAGGTTTGTTAGGTGAGTGGGCATTAATCTGTGAATAGTGCTACCCTGGCAGTTAGATTAGGGCTATCTTGGAGGAATATGAGGATTCAACACTGCAAATATTTCTGAAACACCTTCTGCTTTGTACTCTATTAGAGGAGGGAACCCTGTCTCTTGCCCAAAGAAATTGTCATCCTTGAAGGTGAGGAATTTTAATGGTTTCTGAATACCTAACTATTATTGTGTTCTGCTTATACAGAATCCAACCTCAAGATACCTTGGGTGAAGAATGATGATTCACAGAAGGGAAGAGAAATCTTACATAAACAAATAATTGCAGATATTTGCTAAAGTGTATCCCCCAATCCGGGAAATACTGTAAAGGTGTATATTATTATTGATGTACCAAAGAAGACAGAATAAATTCATAAGAGAAAATTTATATTCAGCTTACTACTACCTAGGGTTAGATTTTAGTTTGTTGCTAGTCTACACGCAGCCTTGCTTGGTAGAAGCCAGAAGTGTTGACAGTATTGAGGACAGCACTCAGATACTGTGGGAAAGAATAATACTTGATTAGGACTTAATACTGTTTAATGAAATGAAAATTTTACAAAATAGAAATTGAGTCACTGGTTTGTAAATCTACCTACTCTTTCTACCCCAGTCCCAGAAAAAAAAAAAAAAAGACATTCCAGAGACTTTTCAGGAATAATTATTAGTTACAAGAAAAATCCAAGGAAAAGATAACCCCAGTATTTTACAACTTCCCCATCAAATAGGAATTTAGGAGAAAAAATGACTTGCAAACCATATTTGTAAACATAGATTTAAAAATTCTAAGTGGAATTATCGCAAAGCAATGTATAGCTAACAACAAGAAAGTCATGATATTATTAGGTTTAACAGACTATTAGTGATCGAACTTCCTTTGTTCATTACCAGCAGAATCACTATTATTTATAATGGCAGTATGCCCACTTAAAAAGAGAGAGATAGGGCCAGGCACAGTGGCTCACACCTGTAATCCCAGCACTTTGGGAGGCTGAAGTGGGCGGATCACCTGAGGTCAGGAGTTCGAGACCAGCCTGGCCAACACAGTGAAACCATCTCTACTAAAAATACAAAAATTAGCCATGTGTGGTGGCAGTGTGTGTGTGTGTATGTATGTGTGTGTGTATATATACTGCATATGTATGTGTTATATACATACTGCATGTATGTGTGTATATACACTGCATATATTTGTGTATATATACTGCATATATATATATATATATTATTTTTTTTTTTTACTGTCTTTGCTGCCAAGTGTGGCCATGCTACTAAGGTTTGAATAATGGAAGTTGTTGAGAAGATCTAATGGGAAGGTCCCTTAAAAAGGTAAGCAGACAACTGGGGAAAGCCCCTTTGTGCCTTTTAACATTTTTTCTTTTTTATCTGCATTATTTAATCTCCGATGGTGTAGGAGATTCAGCAATTATCATAGCACTTAAACTCATCCTGAAGATTTAGGCCATCTGCTGGAATGTATAGCAGAAAAAGTGATGTGACTCTGATAAACAGGATGCTATTTTGCCAGCTTTAGACTACCTACATCTTGGTATCTTTTACATGAAAGAGAAATGAACTATCTTAAGGCACCTTTTCTCTTTGGGATTGGAGGGGAGTTGGTTCTGTTAAATTGGGCTGAACCTGATCTTAATGGAAACAAAGTAGTATGTTTGGGTTGAGTGTGGTGGCTCACAGCGGTAATCCCAACACTTTAGGAGGCCAAGGTGAGTGGATCATTTGAGGTCAGGAGTTTGAGACCAGCCTGGCCAACATGGTGAAACCCCTGTCTACTAAAAATACAAAAAAATAGCAGGATGGCAACAGGTGCCTATAATCCCAGCTACTTGGGAGGCTGGGGCAAGAGAATCACTTGAATCCAGGAAGCGGAAGTTGCAGTGAGCCAAGATCATACCACTACTCCACCCTAGGTGACAGAGCGAGACCCTGTCTCAAAAAATAAGAGAGTAGGTTTGGAAGATTTAATATTAGAAAATATTTTAATTAACTTCATTACCAGATAAAACTCATAGGGATTGTCTCAGTATATGCTGATAAATCACTTGATGGAATTTAATACCCATAGATGACTTTCAAATACTATTAAATTGGGAATAAAAATTCCTGTAACTTGGTAGGGAATATATGTTCCAAAACACATGTTTGGAACATACGTTCTGAAAACACAAGTCATACTTAATGATAAAATAGATTTCATTTAAAGTAAAATTAGCCAGGTGCAGTTCCTCATCCCTGTAAGCCCAGCACTTGGGGAGGCTGAGGCTGGAGGATTGCTGGAGCCCAGGAGTTCGACACCAGCCTGGCCAACATAGGGAGACCCTGTCTGTACAAAAACTTTTTAAAAAGATTAGCCAGGTGTGGCCAGGCACCGTGGCTCACACCTGTAATCCCAGCACTTTGGGAAGCCAAGGTGAGCAGATCACTTGAGGTCAGGATTTCAAGACCAGCCTGGCTAACATGGTGAAACCCTGTCTCTACTAAAAATACAAAACTCAGCCAGGTGAGGTGGCATGTGCCTGTAATCCCATAAACTTGGGAGGCTGAGGCAGGAGAATTGCTTGAACCCAGGAGGTGGAAGTTGCAGTGAGCCAAGATTGTGCCATTGCACTCCAGCCTGGCCGACAGAGCAAGACTCCATCTCAAAAAAAAGATTAGCCAGATGTAGTGACATGTGCCTGTAGTCCCAGCTACTGAGGAGGCTGAGGCAGGAGGTTAGCTTGAGTCCAGTAGTTCAAGGCTACAGTGAGCTATGAGCATGCCCCTTGTACTCCATCCTGGGCAACAAAGTGAGACCCTGTCTGTAAAAAAACAAAACAAAATTACAAGAGTGTGCATCACTTTTATGAAATGAGTAACATCTAGCCAATGTGTGAAAACAAGGAATGTAAGGAATTAGGGATGGGTGCAGAAACAAAACTGCCATGAATTGGAGATGCAATTGTGTAATTAGGAAACCCAAAGTAAACCACAAACAAATGTTTAGAACTGCCAGTAGAATAGCAAGTATGCCATTGTCACTCAGCATCCATGGAGGATTAGTTCCAGGACCCACCCCCCAACCACATGGATGCTCAGGTTCCTTATATGGCATAGTATTTGCATTGTGTGTGTGTGTGTGTGTGTGTGTGTATGTGTGTGTGTTTTTGAGATGGAGTCTCACTCTGTTGCCAGGCTGGAGTGCAGTGGCACGGTCTTGGCTCACTGCAACCTCCGCCTCCTGGGTTCAAGCGATTCTCCTGCCTCAGCCTCCCAAGTAGCTGGAATTACAGGCATATGGCACCATGCTCAGCTAATTTTTGTATTTTTAGTAGAGATGGGGTTTCACCATGTTGGCCAGGCTGGTCTTTAACTCCTGACCTCGTGATCCACCCACCTCGGCCTTCCAGAGTGCTGAGATTATAGGCGTGAGCCACCAGCCTGGCCAGTATTTGCATATTTTCTATGCACATTGTTCTGTATACTTTAAATCATCCCTACCGATAGTACCTAATCCAATGTAAATGCTATATGTAAATAGTTCTTATACTGTATTGGTATTTATGTTTTCATTGTTGTTAATTATTTATTGGTTTTTCAAATATCATTGAGCCAAGGTTGGTTGAATCCATGAATATAGAGCCCATGGATTTGGAGGTCCCTGTGTGTGTGTGTATGTGTGTGTCTTAAATAATACCACTGTGTCCTGCAAAAGACATCTTACTAAGCAGAAATTAATGTCACATCATTTAAGATTGTCACTGTGTCATGAAAGATTTTGTCAAACATGACAATTATGTCAATTGAAAACAAGGTAAGTATACTTTTAAAATATCGTTGACAAAAATTAGCAAAAGTACATAGGATTAACAATTTTATGTAATCCCAGCACTTTGGGAGGCTGAAGTGGGAAGATTGTTTCAGCCTATGAGTTTGAGATCGTCTGGGCAACATTGCAAGACCCTGTCTCTACAAAAAAATAAAAAATTAGCTGGGTGTGGTGGCATGTGTCTGTAGTCCCAGCTATGCGAGAGGCTGAGGTGGGAGGATCACATGGGCCTGGGAGGTTGAGGGTGCAGTGAGCTGTGATTGCAGCACTGCACTCTAGCTTGGGCAACAGAGTGAGACCCTGCCCCTAAAAAAGAATTGTGTAAAATCTAGAAAAAGGAAAAATTAAAAGTCAAATAAGAGAAACCTATTGCATCAAAGTGGAAACCTAGAGGAAATGGTTGATTTCCTAGTACAAATACACATGTTAAGACCGTGAAGGAAAGTATTAAAAAATTAGCATAGAAAAGCTTAGAATACTGCTTCGAGAGCGCCCATTGAAAAAGTCCCCAGGGTCACACAGGTTCACAGCTGAGTGTTAACTAACCTTTAAGAAATTGATTTTATTTAAAATGGTCAAGCCCTGGGGGAAAAAAAGGGTTGACTTCAATTAATTTTATGGCATAATATCAATTTTATTTTATATATTTTTCTGAGACGGAGTCTCACTCTGTTGCCAGGCTGGAGTGCAGTGGCACAATCTTGGCTCACTGCAACCTCCGCCTCCCAGGCTCAAGTGAGTCTCCTGCCTCAGCCTCCTGAGTAGCTGGGACTACAGACGTGCACCACTACGCCCAGCTAATTTTTGTATTTTTAGTAGAGATGGGGTTTCACCATGTTGGCCAGGTGGTCTCGACCCTCATGATCTGCTCCCATCAGCCTCCCAAACTGAGGATTACAGGCATGAGCTACTGCACCTGGCCTAATATATTTCTAATGTATGATGTCAGTGTTTGTAAAACAATCTTTTATGCACGAGTATAGCTATAGAACCAATTAACTGTGACCTTCTCAGGAAAAGAAGGAAAAATGATGAGTTAACATCTGTTAAAGCCACAAACTCATTTTTTTTTTTTTTTGAGACAGAGTCACTCTGTTGCCCAGGCTGGAATGCAGTGGTGTGATCATGGCGCACTGTAGCCTCAACCTCCCCTGGCTCAGGTAATCCTCCCACCTCAGCCTCTGGAGTATCTGGGACCCACAGGCAAGTGCCACCATACCTGGCAAATTTTGTGTATTTATTTATTTTTGAGATGGAGGCTTGTACTGTCGCTTGGGCTAGAGTGCAGTGGCGTGATCTTGGCTCAGTGCA
The DNA here is from genome assembly GCF_037993035.2 of Macaca fascicularis. Lineage (NCBI taxonomy): Eukaryota > Metazoa > Chordata > Mammalia > Primates > Cercopithecidae > Macaca > Macaca fascicularis. Next base: position 140,294,643 of record NC_088385.1, read on the forward strand.
ACCTCCTCCTCCCAGGTTCAAGCGATTCCCCTGCCTAAGCCTCCCAAGTAGCTGGCTTACAAGCACCTGTCACCACGCCTGGCTGATTTTTTGTATTTTTAGTAGAGATGGGGTTTCACTATGTTGGCCAGGTGGTCTCAAACTCCTGACCTCATGATCTGCTCTCCTTAGCCTCCCAAAGTGCTGGGATTACAGGCGTGAGCCACCAGCCTGTACTTATTTTTCTTAATTCTTTGCTAAAGGGCCAGGTAGAATTATTGATTAATTGATTGATTGTAGAGATGGGGTTTGCCATGTTTTCCAGTCTGGTTTCAAACTCCTGGGCTCAAGCAGTCCACCTGCCTTGGCCTCCCAAAGTGCTAGGACTACAGGCGTGAGGCACTGCACCCAGCCATAGATCTTAAATAAATTCTGATTTTGGTATAAATGATATATTTAAACTTAAAGTTGCAAGTTTTAACATGTCTATTCTTTAATTTTCAATATTGTTTCAACTGCTTGTTAGAAACACCATTAAAACATTAATAAAAAGGCTGGGTGGGAGGCTGAGACAGGAGAATGGCATGAACCCGGGAAGGTGGAGGTTGCAGTGAGCCAAGATCGCACCACTGCACTCCAGCCTGGGCGACAGAGCGAGACTCCATCTCAAAAAATACATAAATAAATAAATAAATAATAATAAAAAGGCTGGGCATGGTGGCTCATGCCTGTAATTTCAGCACTTTGTGAGGCTGAGGCAGATTGATGTCTTGAGGTCAGGAGTTCGAGACCAGCCTGGCCAATAGGGTGAAAGCCCGTCTCTACTAAAAATACAAAAATTAGCCAGCTGTGGTGGCACACACCTGTAATCCCAGCTACTCAGGAGAACTGCTTGAACTGGAGAGGCAGAGGTTGCAGTGAGCCGAGATTGTGCCATTGCACTCCAGCCTGGGCGGCAGAGTGAGACTCCGTCAGGAAAAAATTGATAAAAGCAAGTACATAGGGTGCACATTTGCCCTTCCCTGTTGGGATCCAGGGTGGCCCCACAGGTGCTTGTTCATCTCCAGCTTTGACCTGGACTGTTCTAGTGTTTTGTCTCAGTGTTTCTCCCTTTTTTGTACCAGGATTTCTCCCCAGAAACAAACACACATGTATAAAAAGTAGTTTGGCTTGCTATAAAAATGACTAGTGGAAACCTCAATAGAAGTATGATTTCCTAAAATAAATCTTGTTCAAATATTACAGGACAAAGTAAAACACACAGCAAAGCTCCCTCCCCAGCACTCAGGGTGCAGGCCCCGCTTTTCCTCATCTTTTCCTCCTGTGGCCCCCATGTATCCCAAAGGTGAGGTGACATCTCCCCAGATGGGTCTGGAAAATGCTGTGGGTGTACCCACAGGAGTCTTCAGATATGTAAGCTCTGGATCTCACTGTGATGTGCCCCCTGGGGGCTCCGCAGGTTGGGAGGAAAAGGAAGCTTTAGTCCTCACTGTGGTTGCATCCCCCACCAGTGGCCCTCAGGTTGGTCCTGAGAAGGAAGTTCCGGTGCTCAGTGTGATGTACCCCCACCCAGAGGTCCCCAGGTCCTGAGGAGAAGGAAGCTCTGTTCCTCACTGTGGACGCAGCCCCCAGGGGTCCCCGGATCAGTCCTGAGGAGGATACTTTGGTCATCGCTATGATCTACCTCCCAGGGGTCCCCAGGTTGGACCTGAGGAGAAGGAAGCTCAGAACCTCACTGTGGATGTGCCCCACGAGGGTCTCTAGGTCAATCTTGAAGAGAAACAAACTCCGGTCTTCGTTGTGGTTGTGCCCCACAGTGGTCCCCAGGTTGGCCAGTGGAGAAGGAAGCTCTGGTTCTCAGTGTGATGCACCCCCCAGGTTGGTCCTGAGATGAGGGAAATTCTGGTCATCACTGTGAAGTGCCCCTCGGGGGTCTCTGGGTGCTGAGGAGAAGGAAGGTTTGTCACTGTGGATTCCCCCCTGCCAAGGGTCCCCAGGTCAGTCCTGAGGAGAAGGCAGCTCTGGTCTTTACTGTGATGCAGCCCCAAGGATCCCCAGGTCCTGAGTAGAGGGAAGGTCTGGTCCTCTGGATTCAGCCCCGAGGTCTGTGAGCAGAATGCAGGTGCTGCAAGCAGGCTAGACAAGGTGTGTGTGTGCACCCCTTCCTGATACCTAGGCACAGTCTCGGATGGTCAGTGTTTCCTGTTGGTGATGGCCATGTGCCCCCTCTTGCAGTCCCAGTGAACCCCTGAAATTCAATCTTATGATTTTCCATGCCATAATTTTGGAAAATGAAACTGAAATAGAGCCCACCATTCCATGCCTTAATTGGAATGGATAGAGACAATAAAAGGCCAATAGATAAAAGTCAAGTGATTTTCTATATATTAGAAATAATGTATAGGAATAATTGGAATTTGTAATGAAAAAAATCATTCAAAAAAATCTGAAAAAGTGTATGCCAAATGTACCAAAAAACCTAAAATTGAACAAGAAGACAACCCAATTAAAAATGGGGGCAAATCCAAATATATACTTTCCAAAGAAGATATACGGATGGCAAATAAGCATACCAAATAATGCTCAATGACACTTGTCATGAGGGAAAAGCAAAATAACAATGAGAGCACTGCACATCTATGAAAGTGACTACGATCTAAAAAGTAAATTTGCAATTGCAACAGAAACTGTCATTCATTGCTGGTGCAATGCATAATAGTATAGCCACTTTGGAAGACAGTTTGACTTTTCCCCAAACTAAACAAAGCTTCACAATATGAGCCAACAATCACACTCCTAGATATATAGATAACTGCTTTGAAAACGTAGGAGTCTGATCTAAACAAAACCCAGCATGTACTTATGTAGAGCAGCTCTTTTCATGACAGACAAATACTTTAAGGAGTCAGGATAACCTTCAATAGCTGAATGAATCACTAGGCTGGGGGTACATCCATGCAATGGAATCCTGTTCACAAGAGCAAACTGTGAGGCCATGCAGGACATGGATGAATCTGATAGGGATATTGTTAAGTGAGAGAGGCCAGTGTGAAAAGGCTGTATGATCCTATTTCTATGGTGTTACAGAAGAGCAGAAACTACAGAGATAGCAAACATATCTGTGATTGATGGTGGTTTGTAGAGGGCAGGGAGTGAGTTAAATAGAATAGGATATAATGATAGAAACAGGCACAAATGGGCCTTTGGAGAACGTACTCCCTCTGCTTGGTGAAATCATGCTGGGTGTGTGTGGAAGAGCCTGGGATGTATAATGCCAGCATGAACAAAAAGGCCACTTAGCACTCCAGGAGAGAAGGGTCTTCTTTCATCACACATGAAATTATTTCAGGACCAGTTCCAAGGAAGACTTGTGTGTGTGATTTTATATATATATAAATAAATATAATATAAACATATATATAAAATAAGAAAATTTACCATTTTAACTATTTTTAAGTGTACACTTCAGTGGCATGAAGTACATTCCCATTATTGTGCAACTATCATTTTACATTCCACCAGCACTGCACAAGGCTTACAATTTTTCCATATACTTGCCAATATTAATTAGTTTATGTTTGTCTCTCATTTCATAGGCATGATCATGGCTCACTGCAGCCCCAGCCTCCTGGGCTCAAGGGATCCTTCCACCTCAGCTTTCTGGGTAGCTGGAACTACAGGTGCATGCCACTATACCCAGATAGTTATTTGTTGTTTTTTGAAATGGAGTTTCACTCTGTCACCCAGGCTGGAGTGCAGTGGCACCATCTCAGCTCACTGCAAGCTCCGCCTCCTAGGTTCAAGTGATTCTCCTTCCTCAGCCTCCTGAGTAGCTGGGATTATAGGCATGTGCCACCATGTCCGGCTATTTTTTTCGTATTTTTAGTTGAGACGGGGTTTCACCATCTTGGCCAGGCCAGGCTAGTCTCAAACTCCTGTCCTCAAGTGATCCACTCACCTTGACCTCTCAAAGTGCTGGGATTACAGGCTTGAACCACTGCACCTGGCCTACATATTTTATATAATATACACTCTAATGGGTATGAAATGGTATCTCACTGTGGTTTTGATTTTCATGTTCCTAACGGCTAGTGATGTTGAAAATCTTTTCATCTACTTGTTGGCATTGGATTTGGCAATGATTTCTTGGATGTGACACTAGAAGCATGGGAAACAAAATTAAAAATAGATAAATTGGGCCGGGTGCGGTGGCTCAAGCCTGTAATCCCAGCACTTTGGGAGGCCGAGACGGGCGGATCACGAAGTCAGGAGATCGAGACCATCCTGGCTAACACGGTGAAACCCCGTCTCTACTAAAAAATACAAAAAAAACTAGCCGGGCGAGGTGGCGGGTGCCTGTAGTCCCAGCTACTCGGGAGGCTGAGGCAGGAGAATGGCGTAAACCCGGGAGGCGGAGCTTGCAGTGAGCTGAGATCCGGCCACTGCACTCCAGCCTGGACCACAAAGCGAGACTCCGTCTCAAAAAAAAAAAAAAAAAGATAAATTGGACTTCATCAAAATTGAAATCTTTTGACATCAATGGACACTATCAAGAAAGTGAAAAGAGGCTGGGTGCGGTGGCTCATGCCTGTAATCCCAGCACTTTGGGAGGCCAAGGTGGGAGGATCACTTGAGGTCAGGAGTGTAAGACCAGCCTGGACGACTTGGCAAAACCCCATCTCTACTAAAAAAAAAAAAATTAGCTGAGTGTGGTGGCATGTACCTGTAATCCCAGGTACTCCAGAAGCTGAGGCAGGAAGATCACTTGAAGCTGCAAGTGGAGGCTGCAGTCAGCCAAGATCATGCCACTGCACTGCAGCCCAGGTGACAGAGCAAGAAAGCAAGATTCCGTCTCAAAAAAAAAAAAAAAAGGCCAGGTGCGGTGGCTCACGCCTGTAATCCCAGCACTTTGGGAGGCCAAGGCGGGCAGATCACGAGGTCAGGAGATTGAGACCATCCTGGCTAACATGGTGAAACCCCATCTCTACTAAAAAATACAAAAAATTAACCAGGCATGGTGGCGGGCACCTGTAGTCCCAGCTACTCATGAGGCTGAGGTAGGAGAATGGTGTGAACCTGGGAGGCGGAGCTTGCAGTGAGTCCAGATCTCACCACTGCACTCCAGCCTGGGCGACAGAGCGAGACTCTGTCTCAAAAAAAAAAAAAAAAAAAGTGAATATGGGAGAAAAGACACTGTAAAATAATATACCTGATGAGGGTCTAGTATCTGGAATATATAAAGAACCCTTACAACCCAACAACAAAAAGCCCAAGATCAAAATGAAGAGACTTTTCTGTAAATAAGATACGCAAATAGCATATGAAACAATGCTCAACATAACTAGCCATCATGGAAATATAAATAAAAAATATAATGAGATAACATTCCATACCCATCAGAATGGCTATTATTTTAAAAGCAAACCAGAAACAAGTGCTGACAAAGAAGTGGAGAAACGTGAACACCGCTGTAAAATGGCAAAGCTGCTGTGGCTGACCCTTGCTACAATATGGAGGAAAAACATTGTGCTGAGAACCCAGCACAGGGCCACACACCTTAATCCCAGCTGCTTGGGAGGTTGAGGTGGGAGGTCGCTTGAGCCTGAGAGTTCAAGTCCAGTCTGGGCAGCAGAGCAAGACTCCATCTCTACAAAGATAAAAACAATGTGTAGAAAGAAGCTGGACACAAAAAGGTCACATAATGTATGATACCACTTAACATGAAATACCCATAATGGGTAAATCCAGAGACAACAGGCTGTCGGGTCGGAGGGAGGATGGAATGTGTGACAGCTGCTTAATGGAGAGAGGATTTCCTTTGGAGTGATAAAGCTATCTTGGAACGAAGAGGTGGTGGCTGCACAATGTTGTACATGAACTAAATGTCACAGAAGTGTACATTTTTAAAAGTTAATTTTATGTGTAAATTTTACCTCAATAAAAAAATCTAGTCCGCAGCATTCCCTCACCAGGGTGAGCCCTCTTAGCCTCGCGTTTAAGCCCCTCCACAGCCCAGTGCTGCCTGGGCCTGGCCAACCACATTTCAGACATGTGCTCCAGCCACACCATCTGCCAGCTCCTAAACCTGTGGCTGTTTCGTCATTCCAGGTCCAGGTCACCTTCTCTCTGATGCCGTCACAGACACCGAGTGATCAGCAATGCCTCCTTAGGGCACACGGGGTCTTCTGAAACTTGCTTTGCTGTAATTCATACCTCAGCACATGATCTCCCAGGGTTGTCCCGTTTCAACAAGGAGAAATCAGTGTTTTCTGACCACCACCATGCAGGTGTCTTGCTCAGGTGACTCACGGCAATCTGCTAGGTATGGCTAGTTCCTTTTGCAGAGGGGAGGGCCAGGCTCAGGTGACTGAATGATTCACCTGCAATCACACAGCCTCCAAGTGGCTTCACATTCAGGTTCCAGCCCAGAACCCAGTCTCCAGGTGCCACTCAAATTTGTGAGTCGTATGAACCTGTGTCCAGGCCACACAGGAGAGGTAACCCAGCTGTGGGGGCGCTTGTCTGGTCATGAGATGGCTCAGGCTCCGCGTGAAGCCTCATGAGCCACACAGACCCTATCATAAATACACCAGCCTGGGGCTCCCCAGAGGTCAGCTCCAGGAAGTGGAATCATGCTAGTATTGTAATATTTAGTTAGAACTGATACCACCTGCACCTCGCTGCCATCCACACCCCTTCCACTCTCTGTATGCTAAAGATCAACTCTAGGGCCTGCCTCAACCCTGATGATTCAGCTCCACTGAGGTCCCCTAGAAAACCTCAGGGGCTCTGCAGGCAAGCAGAGTGGGAGGGATGCCATCTGAGTCAGAAGGGGCTTTTGCCTTTGGGGGCCTGGGACTGTAAATACTTTCTGCCTACGCCACAGGAGGCATGGGAGCCCCCAGGAGAGGTCCCCTGCTGTGGCTCAGCATCCAGAGAAGGACCAGCCTCTGGTTTTTCCTGCCTTCAAAACACCAGCACCTCAGCCCCAGAACAGTCTGAGTCCAGCCTTTACTGGGCAAGGGATCCCAATGCCAGCCCCAAATCCAGCAGTTAGGCCCTCCGGTGAACTGCCTGGAGCACCAGGTACAAGGATGGGGCACCCTGGGAGGGGCCATGGTTACCTGGCACCAGCAGGGATGTGGAGATCACCGGCAGAGACAGACACACTGCTGGGATTGAATTATATCCCCCAAATTCATATGTTCAAGTACTGACCCCCAGTAGCTGTGAATGTGGCCTTACATGGAAATAGGGTCTTTGCAGATGATAAATGTGAGATGAAGTAATTACAACCAGCCTTAATCCACTATGATTGTGTCCTTATAAAAAAGGGGGAATTTGGACACAGACATGCATACAAGGAGGAAGGCTTGTAAGACTGAAGCTTCGATGTCACAAGCCAAGAAACAAGCAGAACTGGGGAGAGGCCTGGGGGCGATCCTTCCCACTCTTCAGAGAGAGCATGACTCGGTCTCCTGGATTTCCCAACTCGGAGACGACAAATCTCCATTGCTCTAAGCCTCTCAGTTTGTGGTGCTTTGTTACAGCAGCCCTAGGAAAGGAACACAGGCATGCTCCATCCACCACTCTCTCCAGACCACAGCTGCCTCCTAAGCCCACCCGAGAGGGTGAGTCAGGGAAGTAGGGCTCTTCATGGGCCACCACTGCTATTGGGTGGTCATTTCCACTCTGTCTGGAAGTCCTGGTATCAGTTCTCAGTCTCCTGGAGCTGTTTTAGCTTCCACCCCACTGTCCCTGGGGCTGTCCTGAGCCTCCACCCCGCTGTCCCTGGGACTGTCCTGAGCCTCTACCTTGCTGTCCCTGGGGCTGCACCTGAGCCTCTACCTTGCTGTCACTGGAGCTGCCCTGAGCCCCCACCTTGCTGTCCCTGGAGTCCAGAAAGCCCAGGGCTGGTCAAACCCCACCCCTCATACCTCTCTTGGCCCCTCCTCCCAGCCGTCAATCCACTGGAACAGCCATTATGTCTCTTCATTCTCTAGACAGATGCCTCAGGAAGGCACAGAAAGGGGTCACACCACTTGGTTATGGTGCCTCACCTGTGTCCACTGGACTCAAGCTGGTCCTTTAATGGAGTGAGGGCAGAACAGGCTGTGGGGCCACATGCCATTGTCACAGAGGCCAGGGATAAAGCCAGAAAGGAGACGGGAAGGAAGGGCCTGTGGGTAGCAGCTCCTCCTCACAGGTGAACAGAGACAGTGAGGAGCGTCCAGCTTCCATCCTGGCAGGACCTGCAGCCACTGCTAGGGATCCCCTTTCAGGAGGTCCAGTCCTAGCCAAGGGCTGGCTCCAGAGACTTTAGTCCATTTTCTCTAGAATGGACATGATACAGCTGAGTCAGGACTCTAGAACGTTCAGGATAGACCTGCTGAGGACAGGAGGGAACAACATGCCCTGGAGATCCTTGTGCAGCCTGGGCCTCTGGCTGTGACCAGCTAGCACCCAGTGCCTCTTTGCTGGGTCTCTGGGCCCTGCTGGTTGCAGGAAAGGCCCCAGCCCAGGGCTGGGTTAGGCCCAGGCTCTGTGTTTCCTGGGAGGGCCAAAGGGTGGTGCCTCCCATAGCAGCCCAAGGCACAGTAGTCACTGCCGCCGCTTCTGCCCTCTGAGTCTGGGGGAGCCGGCCTGTGGGGAACATGGGGGCCGGTTCTCCTGCGACAGGTAGGCAAGCAGCTGTGCCCTCCACTCCACACCACCCTGCTGGCAGCACATTCTTCAAACTCAGGATGGCTGGGAAGCTGGTCCCAGTGCCCTCCTGCTTCTCCAGGCCTGGGGATTGCCAGGGATGCATGGGGCCACAGGTGAGCAATGCAATGGTCGCCAGATACCAAAGCTCCTGTTCTCTTTGCCACACTACCCCATTCCCTTCCTATCACAATACCCTTCTCCAACCTCCGTCGATTCTCCTGTTCCCCCGACCCCCACCGTCAGATCTCCCAGCCATGGCTCCTCCTCCTGTTCCACCCATGACCCCACAGGAAGGTTGGTATTTGTGCTCCTGTCTCTCACAGAGCAGCCTGGGAGCTCCTGAGAGCAGGGCCAGAGTCTGAATTCTCTGGGTTAAGGGCTATTGACCTCAGCCCAGACCACTTGTGGCTCTCCCCTGAGATGTGCACGTGGTCAGGTGAGCACAAGGTCAGTCACAGACACTCCAAAACCCACAGTCCACACCTAGGGCTACCATAACCGACCCAGAAATTCAGCTTCCAGGAATTTATCCTAATAATAACCAGGTGAAGGGCAAAGGGCAGAGGACAGGGTTGCCCACCCAAATGCTGCATATAAAACAGACACTAGAAACCATCCAGATGTCCATCTGTCGGACACTGCTGCATGATTAATGTACACCCACATCATGAAACGCTGGCCCCGGGTGGAAAGGCTGATGTTCATCTCTGTACTTTGGCATGGACAGATGCCCAGGATACATGGTTAAGTGAATACAAGGGAGTTCAAAACATTAAACTTTAATTGACATTTGTGTCATAGACACAGTGAATTACAACCTGAAGGGAAAACCCAGCCTGGGCCATTCGCAGACAGGTCTGCCTCCCAGTACTCGAAGTCCCTACACACAGAAATCTCAGGACACTCCTCATACCTCACTCAGTTAACTTGGTGGAGAAGTCCGGCCTTGTGCATGGGCAGATGGCAAGGCAGCCAGCAGCGGAACACTCCCCTCTCTAGAATGGCCTTCTCTGCCCACAAGTGCCCTGGAGCCTGACTGATCCAGAGCTGCCTGAGTGGGACACCTTTGACTTCTGATCCCATGAACATTTCTCAACTACAGGAAATTGCCAACCAAACTATTCAAACATGGCAGTGGGAAAGAATCAATGCTTTTCAGCAGAGCCCCCAGGGGAACTCTAGGGACCTTCATTTTGTATTCAGGATAAAGCTCTGCAACTCCTTGTGTTGACCAGCCAGACCATCCACACCTGCTCCTCCTGGGGTGCCGCCTGGCTCCTGAGGATAGTTCAGCCCAGGCTGCTCCCTGAAAACTCAAGGAGCATCCTGGCTCCCCAGAAGGCATCACCAGAGGCCTGGCTGTTGGAACACTGCACCTGGAAGAAAACACAATGTTAAACAGAGGCTTCCTTTCCAGGCTCAAGATCGGCCTTCGCACCTGGGCACCTCCTGACCTTGGGAAGACCCCCCCAAGTCTGGGCTCAGGAGGGAACTTTGCCCCACAGCATCCCTCACCCCAGCTCCCAGTCCAGTAATGTCTAGCCACAAATCATCCTTGTCCCTTGTTCATCTTTGCCTGGTGTATTCCCTCCAGTGGCACGAGCTGAACCCTCCTCAGCACCATGAGCTGCAGATCCAGGAGTAAAGAGGGAATCCTTTGGTGCTCACAGGGAAGCCTCACCTGGCTGGAGGGCAGGGCCTGGCTCAGCTCCATGGCAGACACAGGGCCAGGGAAGGCAGATGGGGCTGGGGCCAGCTCCAGAGGGCTGGAAAAGAGACAGTGTAAGGATGGGCCCTGTCTCAAGGGGACACTGGGTGACAAAATCCACCCAGCTGTGCTTTCTTCCTCAACAGGAGCCATTCTAACACTTGACTTATCAGAACACTCTCTTCCTGCAGGGTTGTAATGTATGTAGGGTGTTAGGAGGGGAATGTTACACGGACAGCAGGGTCACCTGGTGGGTCATAGGGGCAACTGCATAGAGGGCTCAGAGCAGGCTCATGGAAGAGCCAGTGAGCAGAAATGTGGAGGAAGCAGAGACCTCAAAGGAGGAACAGGCCTGGGCTGTGGAGACGAGACTTCAGGCAGCAGGAGGGAGAGCAGGGATGCACGGCACAGTCACTCAGGGCAAGGGTCAGTGGTTCCTCAGCAAGGTCAACGCATACCTAGCACGTGACATGGCCACAGCTCTCCTGGGCATGCACCATGAGAAAGGAAAGCAGGTGTGCAGACTATACACATACAGGATGTTCACAGCAGCCTTATCTGTGATGCCCCCAAATCCCCATCCATAGGATGAGGGTGAAGAAGCTATAGCACATCCATGCCGTGGCACGTCGCTCCACAGAGAGGAATGAACTGTTCATGCATCCACAACACAGTGACTCTCAAAGTTGTCATGCAGAGTGAAGGAAGCCAGACCAGACCAAAACAAAGACCCGAAAGTATACCATATTTACGTGAAATTCTATAAAATGCAGCTAATCCTTAGTGACAGAAGCAGATCCATGGTCCTGGGTGGCCAGGGAGAGGCGAAGGGCAGAAGGGTACACTGAAGACCTTCATCACAGTGGTGGCCTCGTGTGGATGCGAAAGTCACACTGAGAAAATTCAGGTGCTCCATCTACACATGTACAGCCAATCACACCACAACGAAGCCACTCTGAACGAAGGAACTGATGTTCTCAGGTTGAAGCATGGCCTTCAGATCGGAGTGGGGAGGCATGGGAGTTGGGGGAGCAAGAGGAGGGGTCGAGATGGCCACGTGGAGAGGTCAGGCAAGACACGGGACACCATGGCCATGGCAGACTCTGCCTGGTGTCAGCTCTTAGCCATGAATGGAAAAGTGAGTCCATCTGTGTGGTGTACATTTTCTCACAATCTGGCTGTTTCAGCAAGCAGACCATGTGATTTAGGGGCCGTTCCCCCTTTTCTCCTCTGTCCCCCTGTAATTCTGCCCTCACTAGCACGAGCCTTGAGTCAACCTGGTTTCAGCTCCCTGATGAGGGAGACCCCACACCCTCGGGACCTGCTCTGCTCCTGGTGGCCCTCCTGTAGAGAAGATGGGGCGTCTGCTAGAACAGGAGTGGTGGGGGTGATCGCCTCCCCACCAGAGGACCCCAGGCCACCCTGCCACACTCCTCCATCCCTCCTGTCTCTGCAGGATCCCACCTGCTGTGCTGGCCCCGAAGGCCCTGGTCATCTTCTGTTCTGAAGTCTACAGCACTAACACTATCAACAGCAAGTGTCAGGGAGGCTGTTCCAGACCCCCCAAGTCCCTTTAAAACTACAATTCGGAATAGAAAATCGGGATCTTGATTCTGCTCAAAAACTGACAGTGTTTGCTCAGGGAAAAGGAAACCCTAGCAAGAGGCTGCTGGGGTCCAGGGTGATTTGTGGGGAAGGGTGAACCCTGATTATGACCAATAAATGGGATGCCCACATCTGCTCTGATGTTTTGGGGTGCTCTTTTGAGAGAAAAACTACCCTTTTCTTCGTAGATGTAGGCTGGGGGGGACTGTTACAGTTTTCAGCAATCCAAAGGAAAGGGCCCTATCTGCACAGTCTGGGATGGTGAGTCTATAAATTGGGCATTACCATACCTTGTGGCCCGTGGTAAGTATTGTCCAGGCCTGTGGCTCTTCAGGGCTTACCTCTGGGTGAGGATGAATTCAGGAGCTTGCAGTGGGGGCTGTGTCACCAGGAGGCTGCCCACCCGTAGCTCTGTCTGTCCACCGCTTGTGCCCAGACCCTCCTCCAACTGCATGCTCTGGGGATAGCCACTGGGGGGGCCAGCAAACCCTGCATGTAATGAGATTCCACAGCACACTGGCAGGAGAAAGGAGCACAGCCCACGTGTGACGCAACCAAGACCTCAAAGCAGATGCAGCCTGCGGCCCCACCAGCCCGGGCCACGTGAACCAGACTCACGGTCCCCGGGCCTCAGTCTCCCTCTCTGAGGAAGGAACTGTCGCAACCATCGATCTCAACAGCCTTTCCAGGCTTCCAGAGACCAAGATGCGGTTGCATTCTGCTGACTTTAAACGCTGCTGTCATCACAGACCTCATGTGCCTTCAGTGCCAGAGTCAGAGTCTGCAGCTTGCTCCGCCCTGCTGGTGCAGAAGAATGTGCTAGGAGCCCTCAGTCTCCTTTTGTGGCTGGTTCACGGAGTGCTCGGCCACCAGCCCTTGGTGGTTTCCACTGTTACCTCCTACCAAGGTTACCAAGATGCCACTGAGGTATAAGCTGTCACTAGTTTCCACTCCCGGTGACTTTCCAGAGCGTATCTCAGAACATCACCCGCTCTTAGGCAAGCTACTGTGGATTTGGTCAATTCTGGGTGGACATTTAGGAGAGCTGTGGCCTGAAAAGGCAGGATTTTTTCCTGCCCTGAGTCTATTAGGCTGTAAAACAAGCATTAAGATAGCCCTGATCTAAAGACACAGAACAACAGGCCTCGGGGTGGGGCTCATGTGGTCCTCCTTCCTGTACAGCAGGGTGACCACCTATCCTGGTGCCCAGCTGCCCAGGGCCTTCTTAGGTCACAGGGACCTTCCTGACCATGTGCCCGCTTTCTGCTATTTCTTCTTTCATGCAGACCTGACAGACACTCCGGAGAGAAGAAATAATGTTCAAGCACCAGTTTGGACATTCTGCTTCCATCCATCATAGTACAGCAATAGATTACACATTCTCTTTCCAAGAGAAAGGGAAAGCCATGAGCACAACGTCCACTTTGTGCAGCCCATGGGGATGGGGTGTCTGGCAGGGAGCTGGGGTGTGGGGCAGGGGCTGAGATTCCCAAGGAGCTCAAGAGAGGGAGAACATCCAGGTGCCCAGGCAGCAGCAGGGAACCTGAAGGCAGGGGTTTCGACAGACAGAACAAAGGACTTCGCTGATTCCCACACAACATCCCCCCTCACTTATGCAGGCCCCAGGTTTGAAGACCAGCTCCTCTTGTCCCAGTGTGAACACATCCAGTGACCGTCCCCACTCCAGCCTCGTTAAGTATAGACAGGCACATGTGAGTCTCCAACAGTTAAATAAAAAGGACAGCAAAAAAGGCAAGGTCAGTATGATCAAACTGACAAGTCCTCTCCAGAGCAGTGAGCCCTAAGATCCCTTCCTCTTTCTGGCCCTGCATCAAGGAAGGGCCAGAATCCACAGTCCCAACAGTCCTGCGTTCAGTCAATGAAGCACATTAAAAAAAATTATTATTAGGAACCTCAGAGAAGTATAAGATATTGCATCCATAGAAAGTAACATAATCTATGAAGGAAGAAGAGTTCAGAGATCTGTAAAGAAGGATTGAAATTCTCTTAAGATATACAACTGTTGGCCGGGCACGGAGGCTCAGGCCTGTAATCCCACACTTTGGGAGGCTGAGACAGGTGGATCACTGGAGGTCAGGAGTTCGAGACCAGCCTGACCAACATGGTGAAACCCCATCTCAACTAAAAATACAGAATTAGCCAGCATGGTGGCACATGCCTGTAATCCCAGGTACTTGGGAGGCTGAGGCAGAAGAATCGCTTGAACCTGGGAGGCAGACGTTTCAGTGAGCCGAGATCGCGCCATTGCACTCCAGCCTGGGCAACAAGATCGAAACTCCGTCTCAAAAAAAAAAAAAAAAAAAGATATACAACTGTTAAAACAAAAAAATCAGATAACAGAATTTAAGAAATACCCAAAACACACATGCAATTAAAAAGATACAAGATAAAAGGTAAATTCTCTGGGAGACTGGTCCCAGAGTTCCAACATCCAAATAACACTTGTGCTTTAAAGAGAGAGCTGAAAACATGGAAGCAGGAACTTATCAAAGATATTATCAAAGGATATTAGAAAAAAATGCCCAGAGCTTACAGGAGACCTTATTATTATTATTTTTTGAGACAGAGCCTCACTCTGTCACCCAGGCTGGAGTGCAGCGGTCCAATCTCGGCTCACTGCAACCTCCACCTCCCGGGTTCAAGTGATTTCCTGCCTCAGCCTCCCATGTAGCTGGGACTACAGGCGCACGCCACCATGCCCAGCTAATTTTTTTATATTTTTGAGTACAGATGGGGTTTCAGCATATTGGCCAGGTTGGTCTCGATGTCTTGACCTCATGATCCGCCTGCCTCGGCCTCCCAAAGTGCTGGGATTATAGGCGTGAGCCACTGCGCCCAGTCAGGAGACCTTATTTTTTAAGATTAAAGTCTTAACAGCAAGATGAAGTAAAAAGACCCACACCTCGGACCCTCAGTGTGAAATTTCAGAACTTTAAGACCAAAAAAAAGAAAAAAAGAAAAGAAAAAAAGAATCTAAAAGCTCCAAGAAATTATGAGGGGTAAAAAGTATTTCAACTCAGAATTCCGTCCTTGCAAAATTGTTAACCAAACTTGAGAACAGACTAAAGACATTTTTCTAACAAATGAGGACTCGGATAATTTATCTTGCAGGCACTCTTTCTCGCAAAGTTAACTGAAACCGTTGGCAAACGAAACAAGGGAGTCAAATAAAGAAAGACCCAGACCTGAATTTCAGGACACCCTGGAGTAAACCCAGGGACACAGCATGGGAGCACTGTGGACAGTGGCTTCACTCCAGGCCTAGGGAGCTGCCACTTGGATGGGAAAAGGAAAATGGAGGGCCCCCAACAGTGAGTTTTTAGATGGGATGCTTCAAATGCTGGAAGATGTTAAAAATGTGATAAAAACAGACAATGTAAAAAGAAAAAGGAAAGGCATGGAAAAGCTCCAAGAAGAAAAAAAAGCTGAAGAGAAAAGATGTATATACCCATAGAATATTAAATATAGGTGAATTTGGCTGGGCACAGTGGCTCACACCTATAATCCCAGCATTTTGGGAGGCTGAGGTGAGTGGATCACTTGAGGTCAGGAGTTTGAGACCAGTCTGGCTAACATGGTGAAACCCCATCTCTACTGAAAATACAAAAATTTTGCCGGGTGTGGTGGCAGGTGCCTGTAGTTCCACCTACTCAGGAGGCTGAGGCAGGAGAATTGCTTGAACCCAGGAGGCAGAGGTTTCAGTGAGCCAAGATTGTGCCACTGTACTCTAGCCTGGGCGACAGACTAAGACTCCATCTCAGAAAAAAAAAAAAAAAGAAATTTCATAGAGCCAATTTCCTCCTTACAAAGTGAGAAATCACACGATTCTGGACAAAATATACATCTAAATACATATTCTTTAAATGATTTTACAGCTTCAGTAACTTAGAAACTAAAATCATGGGATCTCTACTACAGGTAAGGGGGGTGGACAAGTGGGGAGTCTAAGGAGCTCAGCCTCCTCTGCTGCACCCGGTGTTAACAGATAAATCAAGTGGACTGCAGTGGAGAGCAGAGGATGGTAGCTCCTTCCTTTCAACTTAACTCTTCCTCTCCAGTGATATGCATACACACATACACACCCACCCACCCACACACACACACACACACTAAAATAGATGAGAAATAATCTGGGATGTTTGTGGGAAGAGTCTTTGTTCTGGCTACATTGGTTCCAGGTCTAATGAAATACCATGGGTTCAAGCCATGTGGCCCTACCCACACTTCTATCCCCTCAAACAGGACCTGAGTAGTCACAGTGTCTGGTGCTGAAACTCATGGTCTGTCTGCAGTGGACCCACCTGTAGGGCTGGGATCTCCAAGGGTGGCAATGGACACAGCCACAGCGGTGTCTGCAGGGCCCATCATGAAGTCCAGCCCGTGGCTGTGGACCAGCTGCCCAGTCTGGAAGGAAACTTCCTTGGAGGACGCCAGTGCAAGAGACATCAGCCAAGATTCAGGGGCAGCCAGAGAGGGGTCCAGCATGTCATTGCCAGCAGCCAGAGGGCAGAGGCCAGGGCCAGGGCAGAAGACGGGGAGGGTGGCAGGATCATGGCCAGGCCCCTCCTGGTACATCTCGCCACCCGGCAGAGACCTGGGGGACATGGAGAACACTGTCTCTTGGTGGGCAGAGCCTCCCTCAGGGCAGGGCAGGAGGGAGCACAGGGTGCACAATGGTGCTCAAACAGCACTGGTGTGCAGTAGGAACTCAACTGGCTAGTATTAACTCAATGAAAATCAAAACGGACGAAGTACTAGAAACAAACCACAGGGACAGCTGGGTTTGTCTTTAGGTGGCCGGCCTGCATGTGTTTCTTTCTAAGTCTGTCCCCACATTATCCAAGATAGACATGAACTCAGGAGATGAGTCAGGCGGCAGGAGCACATGTGGGGTCAGAAGAAGCTGTCCCCCACCCTAGTCCCTGACATGGGCTCCTTGCTGGTGGCTTCCCTCTCCCTGGGGTCTGACCTGATCCCAGTGTGGGGGTCCTGTCACCCCTATGCCTACTCCATGCCCCAGTCTCCACTTGAGGAAAGGGAACTGAATAAGTGAGATGATTCCATGGCTGTGGAGATGATAGTACCTGACATCCACTGGCTTTGAGACTGTCTCATCTGCAGGAAAGGCTGTGGCTAAGGCCAGTGGCTCCCATGGTCCTTGGGTGGTCTGTGGGGACTGTGGAGGCCCCTTTTCCTCACGTTCCTCTGAAAGTAATGAGATGGGAGGGGAGGCTTAGTGAGGCTCTGGTTCCCAGCCTCCTTCCCAGCAGGTATGAGCAGCCCTGCCGATGGAAAAGGTTGTTGCCATGGGGCCATCCCAATATTTTTGCTTCTTGTCCTATCTTTGGTGTGAACCAACGATCCCTAATTGCCAACCCAGGACACCCCAAATCCTGGTGCTTGGTTCACTTCTCAAACTGACTCACCAACTCCTCCTCTGGCCACATGATACCCTCCTCCCCAGCCCAGCTCCTGGCCCGGCCACACAGTGACCTCGAAATGCAGAGGGGCAGCCACAGCCCAGCCTGTGCCAGTCTTGAGCCTCAGACCCTCAGACCCTGTGATCTTGCTCCCACAGAGGGACACCTGGAACCTACTGATTGGGGGAGGGCTACCCCTGTAACCAGCGTGGCTACCTAGGCCCGGCCCATCAGAAATCAGCTCCCCAACTACCAGGAGACTGGGGCCCTCGGGCCACTCACCTGACCACTGAGGCCTGTCCACAAACCCAGAGTCAACATGGGGGTTGCCTGAGGGCTGCAGGAGGTCAGGACCCCTCTCCCTTGCACCAGGGTCTTCAGCTGTGGCCTGCTGGGCTGGCTCCATGTGCTGGGGAAGGGCTCTTTGGCGGCGCCGGTAATTGGCAAACCAGTTGTACACCTGCTCAGGGGTCAAGCTTGTCTCCAATGCCAAGTTCTCCTGCCCCCAAACAACAACACTTCTAGCCCTGCTTCCATTCCCTGAGGACAGGGGGTGTGTAGAAGTGGCTCTGACAGCTCATTTACACCAAGAAAGGGGCTGAGAGTCCAGCTTAACCTCTCCAAGGACAGCAGGGAGCAGCGAGCATGAGCAGAACATGCAGGCCTCACCTCCCTGGGCTGATCCCCATGCCCTGAGCAGTGAGGCCAGGTCAGGCTGTCTGCACAGCCACACGTGCACGTCCCCCTGAGTGGGGCCCTTGCTAGGTCCACCCAGAAAACATGCCCGGGGCCACCCCAAGCCAGTGGAGGGAACCACACTGCCTGTGCCTGGCACAAACCCACTGTGCAGTGGAGAGCATGTCGGCCGGTGGATGCCTTGACCCATCGTCCCGGTGCCTGGCACACAGTGGGTGCTGAGTGAGCAGCCGTGGGGCCACAGACACGATGTTATGACTCCATGTGAGAAAATGAAACCTTTCATGTGGCAGACAGGACAGTCTGCAGGGGCTGCCTCTCAACAAGGTCCCTGTCCAGAGGAGCGGCTGAAGCCAACAGCACCCTGGGGGATGGGGCCACTGAGGAGCCTGGGGTGGGGGTATCCCCTTGGGGGAGGGGGAGGCACCAGGCGGGGACCCCCTGGGTCCTGGTGTCTTCTATTCTTACCCTCTCAGTCTTGCTGGGGTTGGTGTTCACCCTCACAGCGAAATCGTGCAGCTTCTCACGCACCTCTCTGGGGAAGTTCCGGCTCTTCAGCCCCTCCGGGCAGAGGGAGGGGGGCGGAGGGTTCCTGGGTGAGGACAGTGAGGAGGTGGTAACAGACAGGACCCCTCCAAATCTGTTCCCTTCTCCAGGCCTGGCCCTTTGCAGAAGGTGACACTTCCTTCCCTGTGCCTCCTCCTGGGGGTTGCCTCTCTCTGCCTCCAGTTAGTGAAAACTAGAGTCTCCCACAGACATGTACAAGCCCTGACATACACTGTTCCAGAACATCTATAGGCGGCTGTGAGGAGCACCCTCTGCGGGCCCTTGCAGTGCTCCTGGGCCCATGGAGCTCCCGTGGATGGCCCTCCTGGACATACACACAGGCATCCTCACCCATGGAGGCCTCGTGCACGGCCTTCCTGGACGTACTCACACACAGGTGTCCTCAGCCCACGGAGCTCCCGTGGATGGCCCTCCCGGACACACACACACACACTGTTGTCCTCAGGACTTGGCTGCCACCCTGTGTGTGCTTTCCCATGCAGTGCTTTCTGTTCATCGCTGGTTTCCAGGTATCAGCCCCATTCTTGCATGAGTCCTCTGAGGCTTGCAGCACTCACACCCCTGCCACCCTGCATGGCCACGTCAGCTTTCTCCCTTCTTCTCTCACCCCCAACACCTCCTCCCAAGACTCACTGTCCTTGGGTGATCTGGTTGTCATTTCACCAACATGTTCTCAGAAGAGAAGCATCACCTGTGCCCCCACCAAACCTGCCAGCCCTTCTGCACTCCCCAAATGCCTGTGGGGCCCCTGGTGAGGGGGGGCTCCAGCCGTGGCACCTGCTCATCCCTCACATCACTAAGAACGCTCCCCTGAACTAACTCCCTGCTTCCCACCATCAGAATTTCTTCTAGTAAGTCATTCTCATGAGCTACTAAGCTCTGTAAATTTCTCACCTCCAGTGGTTACCCCATGACTCTGCTCCCGTCCCAGCTGAACTTCTCAAACAATGATCTTGGATCACTGCCACTGTCTCCCTGTCTCCGTGACACGCCTGGATCCCTGCACCTTACCACTAAAAGCACTTGCCCAGTTCACAAAATCCAAAGTTCATTTCTCAGCTCTCCTCTTAACTGGCACCTCCTCAGCCTCACTGGTTTCTGAACTCTGTGTACTTCTGGATTTCCTCTTCCTCTCACTGGCCATGTCTCAGCTAAATCTTCCTTATCCTCCTCTGGGCTGCAAAGTCCCAGAGGTCTGTCCCCTGAGCATAGAGGACCCCTCCTTTCTCTGTGCCCTACCAGGGTATCAGTGTCACTCACAGAGATGACAAAGGGACACATGTCTGAGAAGTGCTGGAGCTGGACACCGGGGGTGTTCCAGCTGGTTATGCTCCTCTCTAGTGCTGAGCTGATTTGAATACTTCATAAGAAAAAGATGACATATGCACCAATATTACTTGTCTATAGAAGACGTGTCATCCCAGTGCCTACTTGGACATCTAAAATGCGTCTCACACATCACGAATCCCAAAAGAACTCCATCCCCCTTCTCCAAACTTTTCCCCAGACCCTGTGCACCTCAGTGAAGGAACCCTCATGCCCCTGGTGGTTCCCACACAGGCCAAGAGCCCTGGAGTCTACTTCAGTCCTCTCTTTACCTCCTTCAATGTGTTCAGCCCACCAGCAAACCCCCCAGCTCCACCTCCAAAATCTACCCTGACACAACCCTGTCCACTTTCCCCAGCCACTATCCCAGCCCTGTGCCATGCCTGGAACCTCTTAGAAACTCCAGCATCTACTCCAGATCCCTGTATCTGCATCTGGTGTGACTCAGATGCCATCCCTTCCTGACACCCCCTGGGGACCATCAGCATGGTCATAACCCAAACCAGCAGCTACCATGGCTGCAGGCCCAATGTCCTCCTGCTGCTCATCAGCCTCTAAGGCAGGGTGGGTGAATCCATTCCACCACCTGCTTCTACAGTCACAGGCTAAGAATTGTTTTCACATGTTTCAAGGGCTGTGAACACATACACCCCGAAATATTTCCCATCTGGCCCTGAACACCAAGCTTCTCTGACCCCAAGTCTTTGAATGTGCTGCCCCTTCCTGGAAACTTCTGCGCATGTGGCTGGCACGTCACCACACTCAAGACTCTCCTCCAAGACTAGGACCAGCCTGCACTGACCACCCCATCTAAAGCAGCCAACCTCGCACAGCCCTCTTCTGAACCTATTCTCTGCATAGCACTTCTCACTCTCTGAATTATGTGATCTACTCTATTTCCTCGTCTGTCAGCCATTGTCCACATCCCAATGTCAGTTCCATGGAGGCAGAGCCTGGCCTTCATCCCCAGCACCTCCCAGAACCCAGCAGGCAGGGGACACTTAACAAACATGTCGACAAGATGACAAGATGACACCACTGCACTCTGGAGGGCTGCCAGCATGCCCACGGAGGGCTACAGTCACATCCCCTGAAGACCCCACAGCTGATTTACTGCAGGGCTTCTGACGACTTGTCTTACTGCGTCACTCTGTTTGATGGGTACCACACAAGAACATTCTCTGGGCCAAAAAGGTACCCAGGTCTTCTTCCTCCAGCGACCAGTGTTCTTACCGACCAGGCCCTGTGGCTCAGGAATCTTTCATGACTTGGGCTGTCAGGAGTCCACAGCAAGATCTACAGCCCTTTCCTGACCAGTGGAGAGCACCTGAGATGAAGAGTAAAGGCTACCAGGAGTTTGAGACCAGCCTGGGAAACACAGCAAGACCCTGTCTCTACAAAAAATTAAAACTTAGCCGGTCATGGTGGTCACAGCTGCTTGGGGGGCTGAGGTGGGAGGATCGCTTGAGCCCGGGAAGTTGAGGCTGCAGTGAGTTGTGACGGTGCCACTGCATGCTCGTCTGGGCAATGGAGCAAGACCCTGTTTGAATTTTTTTTAAAGGCTCCAATTTCTCAGTGTCTGGGCTAGAGTCCTGGCTTTGCACCTCTCTCTTGTGTGGAACCTCAGGTTACCCTTTCTGTGCCTCCGTTTCCTCATCCGTAAGTGGTGACGATGGCGATAATAATAATTACTAGTAGTAACATAGATTTAGAGCTGATAATGGTGGCGATGACAAGGACTACCACTTATTTAGTGCCTATCATGTGCCTGGTACTGTTCTGAGCACCTGGCATGTAACTCGTGCTAACACTGGCAACATTCTCACTCTCACTTCTTTGAAAGCCCTTGCAGCCCCTCAGTGGCCACCCAGAGCCCAGATGTGGGGATTAGATGACCTGGGGACACATGCTGTGCCGCTCCCACCTGCCTTCCACCTCCACTGTTCCTGGCCCGAGGGCCCCCTTTCTGGCCAGTCCCTGGGTGGATGCTGGGCGGAGATGATCAGGATGCCCACCTCCTGGCCTTAGCCTCAGTCACCCTGCGGTCAGCCATCCATTTCCGGCCAGCAGCTAACTGAAGCAGCTGGTGGAGAGTGCAGCTCAGTGACCAGCATCCAGCACAGGTGTGACCCACACTGAAGCCATGTTATGCTGACTACACTGTGACTATTACTGCTCTGCCGGACACTTCCCGTCCGCACCTCCTCACCTCTACTTTGCTTCAGCCCCTCTGGGGTTTGCACGGTCCGTCTAATCCCTCGGGATCCCCATGAAATATGCACAAGTAAAGGCTTCTGGGTTACCTCTTCCTGCAGCGGAACTTCTGCACCGGGGTGAGCGCAGCCACGCCCAGCCTCCTCATGACCAGATGGTAGTGGATGTCGTTCCAGAGCTGCACCAGCTCCTGGCTGCCTCCTGGCACCTGGCACCCCTGCCAAGAAGAGTGTACTGAGCCCTGGCCACCTGCCCATCCTGGAACACTGCTGGGACCTGCGTCTGCCATCCCAAACCGACTCAGCCTTGGGGAAGGCAGTGATGGGAAGAGCAGGGTTCTGGGTTCAAATCCACTGATTTTGCAAAGTGCCAGTGTGGCCACGCAATGCAGGCGTGAGTCAGACGGCCCCTGCTCCATTCTCAGCAGGCTCAGCGGTATGACCCTAGGCCTGCCAGGTCACCTCACAGACTTTGGGCAGATGCACTCACATCAGTCTGCCTTTAAACCTTCAACCCTCCCCAAAACACAAGATGAGCACAGCTCCCAGCTGTACCTCAAAGGTAAGGCACACGTGGCAAGGGAAAGTCCAATAATTCTCTTTTGGCCAACAGCAAAGGAGAGGTGGAGCAGTGGTTATAACCACATGGTGTGATCTGAGGGCCTGATGTGTGATTCAAGTCTTATGTGAATGACCTTTGTCTCCCAGCAGTAGTACTGGCCCCTCGGGTACTTGGCACATTCTAAGGTGAGGGGGGTGAAGGGGTCCCGTCCACGTAACCAGACTGCTGATGATGGAAGATGCCTGGTGCTGGTCTCCCGTGATTCCTGTGTGGCTCCCATAATTTCCTCAATTCCAATAATCTGCCACAGGAGTGATCCCTGTGGCCCCACACTGGCCTTTAACTACAGTGTTGCCGGGACCATCCTGGCAAGGGAGGTGCTGAGAATCATTCAGCTTTCTCTCTGAGGCATCAGAGAGGCCCAGTCTTGCTCAGCAGTGACCCCACAGAGCCGATGGCTCTGTGCCCCCATCTCCTCTCAGCACGCAGCCTTCAGGGAACCTGCATGGGAACCTCCCCCTGCCCTGACTTGGGGGCAGGACTGGGCAGGAACACCCTGCACAGGCTGGGGTTGCTGCCCGTTCTTGACGTGGTGGTCCCTTCATGCCATCCAGGTCTCAGCCACAAGTCACCTCCTCAGACATACTCATGGGTCACCCTGACTGAGCTTCTAATTCCTCTCCAGGGGGTTTTCATCACTGATGCCAGCGGTTGCCTTCACCGCAGTTGTTACAACTCTAACTCTGCACTCCCTCGTTTGTTTACTTCATTTATTTTGACAGATTTGAAAGACCTTGAGCCCTGCTAGGTTCTAGGTGTCATGCTGTGTGTTAGCCAATCTTGCAGTGAGAAAGGCTGTGGCGGCCCTGCCTTGTGGGCCTTCAGTGCAGTAAGGGAGGCAGATGGAAGGCACAGTGACAAACCACCTTCTTTTTTTTTTTTTTTTTTTTTTTGAGACGGAGTCTCGCTCTGTCGCCCAGGCTGGAGTGCAGTAGCTGGATCTCAGCTCACTGCAAGCTCCGCCTCCCCTCAGCCTCCCAAGTAGCTAGGACTACAGGCGCCCACCACCTCGCCCAGCTAGTTTTTTGTATTTTTTAGTAGAGACGGGGTTTCACCGTGTTAGCCAGGATGGTCTCGATCTCCTGACCTCGTGATCCACCTGTCTCAGCCTCCCAAAGTGCTGGGATTACAGGCTTGAGCCACCGCGCCCAGCCGACAAACCACCTTCTAGTTACAAACACAAGAAGGGACAGAAAAGGATAATGAGGGGGCAATACTGGAGCGTGAGGGAGACACCACCTCCATGGGCTGCCATTTAAAGTAGAAACCAGAAGGGTAGGAAGGCACCAGCCACACGGAGAGCCAGGCGCCAGCCTCTAACAGAGGGAAAGACACCTGCAAAGGCCTTGGGACAGGGAAATATCTCGGGAGTTGGAATGGCAAGGAGACTGGTATGGCCACTGCAGAGGAGGCTGGGAGGAGCCAGAGGTGAGAGGACGGCAGCAGGCTCAGGCCCCGGCTCTGGGAGCCACTGCTCAGGGGCACACCATGACACCATCTGCATTGTAAAAACTCCCTCTGGCTGCTGTGTGAACAGGTGGAGGAGCAGGAGGATACCACACTAGCTTGGTGGAGGGGGGGGTGGGGTTGGAAGGAACTGAGTATCTTGAAGGTAAACTCACAATGAATTATGCATGAACTGTATTACAGGGTCAAAGAAAGGAAAAATAGGCATTCAAATTCCATTTTGGAAACCCTTTGGGCCACACGTTTTCTGCAATTCAGAATTTTTCAGATTTCAGCAAGTAACACAGGCATCCGGCACATGACATGCACCACTCAGCACCACCTGGGGCAGTGTCCTGTCATCAAGCATACAAACCGTTCAGTGGTCACATTAGTTGGAATAATAAACACTGTAAATAGCTTCAGATCAGCACAGGTCAGGTTCAATGCCTAATGCGTTGAGGTTGAAGGTACCAGCAGGTGAGTGACAAAGACACTTTTGTTTTTCAGAGTTCTCCAATGCAGCCAGGGAATGAGAGGGGGTCTGTCTGAATGCCTTGCTAAGATGTTGGCTCTCCAAAGGCAGGACTGCATTTTATTCACTCACTTTGTTGGCATCATGCCTGTCACAGATCACCACTCAATAGGGATTTGACGAATGAGTAGTTTTAACTCAGATTACCAAGCTAGTTAGAGTTCAGTAACATGAGAGTGGACTAAGCTTATATAAAATCCGCCTCCCACGTTTTTCCAAGGCCTGGGGTTGGACCTCCAGCCAACGGGTTCCTACTAACTCCCGGGTATTACTGCAGTGCCTGGCATGGGTGGAGGCTGCCTGGAGAAGTTGCTACTTCTCTCTGTACCCCACGCCTGTAGCCCAGGCCTACCTCCAGGAGCCGGCAAGCTGCCTGCTGCTGCTCCTGCTGGTCCAGGACACGAGCACACGCCAGGGCCACATCTGCATTGTCCAGCAGGTGCAGGCGGAGGGGGCTGTCCAGAATGGCTGCGACCAAAGGCTGCACTTGGGCAAGGTCATCCTGGAAATCTCGGCACAGTCTGCCTGCAAGGGTTACCAGCTCTGCTGGGGGTGCGTGGGTGTCCTCATGCTCCTTCAGCAGAGTCAGGAAGCTCTGCATCCTGTGCTGGGTCGTGGCCACTCTGCCAACACAGAGAACAGTCACAGGAATGGCCAACACTGACCATGTCCTTTCCATCAATCGCCCAACCCACTCTGCAAAGCAGGTGATGCCAGGGCTCGTGAGCCATGGACACTTGTAGAGTAGGAATAAGACCTCACACATTCCGAGAGAGGGCACCACCATAGCAGACATCCTCTAGAATTTCCTTCTAATCCCCAAAATACTTTAGTCCTTAACAAACACGGCTGTGCACCAAGCACTGGGCTGGGTACTGTCTGCAACAGCTCCTCCACTTCTCTGAACCTTCCACCTGGCACCCTGGTCCACAGCCCACCCTGTTCCTCTCAGCTCTGCTTGCCCTTCCTTTCCTCCACGCTGTCATACACGTCATGATTATGTTTCATCTCACTCCTTCTCTGGGCTCAGTAGGGTAGGGACCTTGTGTGCAGGGGTCACCAGTAGATGCCAAGGCCTTCCATGTGAATCCACATACATGCACTTGTTTTAACAGCAGAAACTGCTTATGCCAATACTTAATCCAAACAGTGTCAAAGACACACTTCGCAATCACACGCTTGGTCCTGCATCCACACAGGAGGAACCTTGACTTGTTCTAACGGGGCCTCACCAGAGGACATTTAGGCAGCTGCCAGTGACTGCTTTTCCCAACATAAAACCTTTCCCAATCGATCTTACTTCTGCGGAATACACTGTTATTCCAAAAAGTTTGTAAACCCTCACGCCTCAAAGAACCAGCTAGGCTGTGCGCTCCCTGGCGAGGGGTTCTTTCTGCCTGCATCATCTCCCGTGCCCGCCAAGGGACACGACCTCGTCTACTCCACCCTTCCTGGGCTCTAGCGCCATCTCACCCAGGTCCCAAGTCAGGGCTCTGCGTTTCCAGCTGCCACAGTGGGCAGGAGGCCCTGGAGCCGGGGTCCCTTGGGGGAACAGAGGCTGCAGAGGCCTTGGAGGAGGCAGAGGAGGCTCCCAGGCCTGGGTTTCCTGCAACGCCAACCCCCACCGGCTCTAGGAGGGGCGGGGTTCCTGCCATTTCAGGAAGGAAAAAGGTTCCCGTGGGGTACCTTGGCCTGTCCGCCCAGTGCCCTGAGGGGCACCCGGCTCCGGCTGAATGGAGGGGAAGGGTCGCGGGAGGTGGCTCTGCGTGGCTCCCTGACTGTGGCGGGACCCCCCCCTCCATGGCCCCCGCCTCCCTACCTTTCTGGCGCGCGGCTCCCTGAGGCCGAAACTGCTGCCTGGGGCTCCAGCCGGGGAGGCTCCGCCCTCAGCCTCACCCCGGCCCCCGCGCCCCCCTCACCCTCCGGGGGCCCCCTTACCCTCAGGGACTCCTGCCCTCGTGCCCCTCACCCTCCAGGACCCCTCTGCCCGCGCGTCCCTCACCCTCCCGGACCCTCCCCTGCCCGAGCGCCCCTCACCCTCCGGGACCCCTTCAGCCCTGGCGCACGTGCTTGGCGCGCACCCGGGGCTGGCGAGGAGGCGCGGGGCAGCGCAGAAGGTGCGGGTGCTACAAAGTATCCAGGCCGCGGCCAATCCCCGCGAGGCCCCGCCCACAAGCCGTCCCGGGGACCCGCGCCCCTCAGCCTCCCGGGCAACCGCGGAAGCCGGGTGAGCTGAGGGGTCTGTGGGAGATCTGGTGTACGTGGCATCTGCGGGTCCGAGGAGTCCCGGGCGTCCCGGGGGACCTGGGGTTTCTGGGGTGCGCAGTGCGGGGTCAGAAAGGCCTGGAGCTTTGCGTTCTCGAGCGCTGGAAGGAGCAGGCCTGCGGATCGCGGGGTGCGGGGTGGGTGGGGGAGGGCGCCGTGACCCCCGCCCTGCAGCGGAGCCGAGGGAGTCGTGACCCACGGGTGACCCTGCGCTGCCCGCCCTGGTGCTGGCGCCGGCGCAGGCGCAGCCGAGTCAAGCTGGGGTCGCGGCTCAGCGGGGCGCAGCGCTTTCCCCGCGCGGGGGAGGAGGGCGCCGCTGGAACAGACCCCCAGGGGACGCGCCCGGGTCCAGGCGGAGTTCCGACCTCAGCCTTGGCGGGGGCTCCACCCGGGTGGGCCCTGCGGGCGGTTCCCTCAGGGGAAGCCTAGAGCAGCCTGACCACGGCTGACCTCCGTGACCCCCGGCGCTCCGGGCACAACTGGGCGATCCGGCGGCGGGGGTGGGATCCTCGCAGACCTGGTCAAAAGGTGGCTGGGAGATGACTGAACACCCCAAGTCCTGGCACGGGCACAGTCCAGCCTCTGCCGTTGTGGAGTTTATAGTTTTTTTGTGTGTGTGGGTTTGTGTTTTTTTTGTGTGTGTTTGTTTGTTTTTGGGGGGGAGGGGTTGATGTTTTATACAGTAAGTTCGGAAGGTACCCGGCAATGCAAGACCAAAGACCTTGAGTTGTTTGTTTAGAGGCGCGGCCTCGCTGTGTGGCCCAGGCTGGAGTACGGCGGTGCAATCAGAGCTCACTTCAGCCTTAACCTCTTGGGGTCAAGTGATCCTCCCGCCTCAGCCTCCCAAACCACAGGTGCGCGCCACTGTGCCCGGCCTTGAGTTGGTTTTCAAAGGTAGTCAAGGTCTAACTGGAAGGAAGAAAGTCAGTAAATGCATAAGACACGCAGGATAAACATTTCAGTGTTTGTTCCAGTGAAGATGTGAAAACAATCCAAGTCTCTGGCGGAAGATTTGAGAAATAAACCAGGTTCAGACAGGGGATGGGTTCCTGGAAGGTTATTAGTAGCGATGCTGAGGTCGCTTGGGCCCAGCTGATGATCGTGATACATTGTACAGCAGAATGCTGTGTTCTAAGACAGATGTAGGAGTCCACGTGGAAAGCGGAGATAAAATGATGCATGCCACATCCTAAACCCTGGTGGCTCTGGAGTGATTCAATTACCACTTTGTTTCAGTATCTTCTTTAGGCATTTTAATTTTCTTCTTTTTGCTTATTCACATTTTCTAATTTTTATAAAATACTTCTGTGGTTTTCTATTTTTTTTTTTTGAGACGGAGTCTGGCTCTGTCATCCAGGCTGGAGTGCAGTGGCCGGATCTCGGCTCACTGCAAGCTCCGCCTCCTGGGTTTACGCCATTCTCCTGCCTCAGCCTCCCGAGTAGCTGGGACTACAGGCGCCCGCCACCTCACCTGGCTAGTTTTTTGTATTTTTTAGTAGAGTCGGGGTTTCACCGTGTTAGCCAGGATGGTCTTGATCTCCTGACCTTGTGATCCGCCCGCCTCAGCTTCCCAAAGTGCTGGGATTACAGGCGTGAGCCACATCACCCGACCAATGCAGTGTTTTTAAAAAACCAAAATATATGTTAAAAAATCTATGATGAACAGAATATCAAAATTTAGGATAAGACAATGTATATTATTGAGTTTTCCTTTACCTGAAGCTTCAAAGAAGCAGTAGTTGCTTCTTTCCCTCGTAAGTCAGGTACAGGATGGGGAGTGGTGTTGGAAAGTTCAGAAGTATTTTTGGAGCATATGTGCCAGGTCATCAAATGCTCCCATGACACTGCCATAACTGCGACATGACAAAATGCCCACCTGAGGTAAGTCATGGGTCTGCAGTCACAGAAATGGTACAGGGGTGGTTTGATTAAACCAAAGCATTTTAAGTTACCAGAATATTTCCTGTGAACAGTGGTTTAGAGATAAAAGCCAATGAAAATAAAAGTACATCGTGAAAGGACAGAATGATAAAGATTTTTAAATCTGTCTTTTCTCTATGGAAGTAGATATTCGTCAAAACAACTGATTCTTAAAAATGTACATGTTTCTATAATCACAATTTCTAAAAAGGGTTAGTGTTAGAGTGAGAATTTAGGGATTAGGCATCGGTTAAGGGTTAGGTGTTACAGAGAAGAATTAGAGGTTATGGTTTAGGAGTTAGGTGTTATGGTTAAGAATTACAGGTTAGGCCAGGTGTGGTGGCTCACGCCTGTAATCCCAGCACTTTGGGAGGCCAAGGTGGTTGGATCACGAGGTTAAGAGATCGAGACCATCCTGGCTAACATGGTGAAACCCCGTCTCCACTAAAAATACAAAAAAATTAGCTGGGCGTAGGGGATGCATGCCTATAGTCCCAGCTACTCGGGAGCCTGAGCTGGGATAATGGCATAAAACCCGGGAGGTGAAGCGTGAAGTGACCCGACATTGCGCCACTGCACTTCAGCCTGGGAGAAGAAGCAAGACTGTGCCTCAAAAACAAAACAAAACAAAACAAAAAAAGAATTACAGGTTAAAGTTTAGGGGTTAGTGTTAGAATTTGGGATAGGGATAGGGTTCGGGTTGGCTTTGAGTTTAGGGTTAGGGTTTAGGGTTAGGGTTAAGCTTAGGGCAAACATTAGTGCTAGGGTTAGTGGTTAGGGTTAGTGTTGCGGTAGTGTTGGGGTTAGGGGTTGGGGTCAGAGTCAAGGGTCGTGGTAGGGTTAGGGTTAAGGTTAGGTTAGGGTTAGGGTAGGGTTAGGGTTGGGGTTGGGTTAGGGTTTAGGGTTAGGGTTAGGGTTGGGGTTGGGGTTGGGTTTAGGGTTGGGGTTTGGGTTAGCTTTGGGTTATGGTTAAGTTTGGGGTTGGGGTTGGGGTTAGGGTTAGGGTTATGGTTAGCCAATTTCTCCACTTGTCGACCTTTGTTTTTAACTGAGCGGGAATTAGGAGAGGAGCCTGGTCCTCTCCACACAGCTCAGCAGGTACACTGCCCATGTCCCTGTGCAGAACAGCGGTTCCTGTAGGGCTGACAAGTGTGGTCCAAGTAGCTGTGAAATTTCTTGTGAAGAAAACGCACAAGGAGGACATGAATGAGCTCAGTGGAGGAGGGGCACTACCCCAGGGGACGTCCACATACATGGACTTGTGAACCCCGAATATCTGAGATGGTCTCAGTCAATTTAGAAAGTTTATTTTGCGAAGGTTGAGGATGCATGCCCGGGACACAGCCTCAGGAGGTCTTGACGACATGTGCCCAAGGTGGTCGGGACACAGCTTGGTTTTATACATTTTAGGGAGACAGGAGACATCAATATATGTAAGATGAACGTTGGTTCCGTCGGGAAAGGCGGGACAACTCGAAGCAGGGAGTGGGCTTCCAGGTCACAGGTAGGTGAGAGACAAACTGTTGTATTCTTTTGCGTTTCTGAATAGCCTCCCCAAAGGAGGCTATCAGATATGCACTTATCTCAGTGAGTAGAGGGGTGACTTTGAATAGAAGGGGAGGCAGGTTTGCCCTAAGCAGTTCCCAGCTTTTTTCCCTTTAGATTAGTGATTTTTGGGCCCTCAGTTTCATTTTCCTTTCACAGGCTAAACAGCTTTAGGAACTGAAAGGTTCATGAGGCTGTAAGGAAGAGTCGAGTTGCTCCAGGTGAGTCTTGGCCACAACAGCATGCAGGACCTGGGCACACACGAGGGGCTCCTGGGAGGGTTCGGGAAAGGGAGCTGTGAACCCTGACTATCTGAGATGGTTTCAGGTGATTCAGAAAGTTCATTTTGCCAAGGTTGAGGGTGTGCACCCGTGACAGCCTCAGGAGATCCTGACAACAAGTGCCCAAGGTGGTCAGGGCACAGCTTGGTTTTAGGGAGACATGAGACGTCAGTCAATACATGTCAGAAGGGCCGGGCGTGGTGGCTCAAGCCTGTAATCCCAACACTTTGGGAGGCCGAGACGGGCGGATCACGAGGTCAGGAGATCGAGACCATCCTGGCTAACGTGGTGAAACCCCGTCTCTACTAAAAAAATACAAAAAACTAGCCAGGCGAGGTGGCGAGCGCCTGTAGTCCCAGCTACTTGGGAGGCTGAGGCAGGAGAATGGCGTGAACCCGGGAGGCGGAGCTTGCAGTGAGCTGAGATCCGGCCACTGCACTCCAGCCTGGGCAACAGAGCGAGACTCCGTCTCAAAAAAAAAAAAAAAAAAAAAAAAAATGTCAGAAGTACCTTGGTTCCATCCAGAAAGGTGGGGACAACTGGAAGCAGGGAGGGGGCTTCCAAGGTCACAGGTAGGTGAGAGACAAATGTTGCGTTGTTTTGAGTTTCTGGTTAGCCTCTCCAAAGGAGGCGATCGGATGTGCACCTATCTTAGTGAGGAGATACGTGATTTGGAATAGAATGGGAGGCAGGTTTGCCCTGAGCAGTTCCCAGCTTGACTTTTTCCTTTAGCTTAGTAATCTTGGGGCCCCAAGATTTTCTTTTCACAGAGCCTATGACTGGATTTGCATTTTTAGATCCTGTGAGGAGGCGGCTACACACATGCAGAAGTCATGCTGGTGGCCTGGACTCCGAAGGGAGAGAAGTGGATTTGAGAGACATTTAGGAGGTAGGATTGCCGGGGCCTTGGTGATAGCTTGGATGTGGAGGGCGGAGCAGGAGGGGTGTCAAGCAGATATTGCTGTTAGATTACCACCTGGGATATTAGGGAGAGTGAGTGGGCTGTTTTTTCTTTGTTAGGCAGAACTTGGTTTTGTGGTGCAGTAGGGCGCCTCAAACCAAAGGCCTGACTTCCTTGCACAGGCCAGACCCCACATGGCCGTTCCTGTGACTGCCAGGCCACTTTGAGGCTGAGAGAGGTGGTTTTGTCTGGCCTCTGCCCTGCACGTGTTTACGAATGACTTCTCTGTGTTGGCAGATTTGGGGGTCCACCAGATAGGATCCTGTGAAGAGACCTCAAAGGTCTTTAGTCCAATTTATAAAACATCTTTTTGTTCATTATATCATTTCCACAATCAAAGATGAATAAAATATACAGAGGTTTATTTAGTGAATAAGGTTGATGGTGCATCTGTGCTAGGCAGTGTTTTAGTTCGTTGAGACACCAAGGGGTTGAGACAATCCTTTACCTTGGAGTTTTGTGTCTGTAAGTCCTGCTGTTGAGAGCTGTGTGTGTTAAAATGTCTGATTTGGGCAGGTGAGATCTGGGCCGTCTGTAAGGTTAGGTGAGAGGAGGTTGGTGTCCAGCAAGTATCCAGTGCCCCATCAACATCCCAGTTCTTGTCCACCAATCTTCCAGTTCTAGGACTGATGCGGAGGCCCTCAGAGCGACTTCAGAGGAGAAGTAGTGTGCTCTGTGGCTGTCTGTTTTGGAGTGTAAATTGTAAATCCTCTGCAAACAAGAAGTTGGAAACAAGTAGCGTTTCAGCTTGAGTTTCTTGTAAATGGCTTGCAGTCGTATGAACCAGAGCATGTAATACCACAGGGCAACACGAGGGTCCCTCTATCACCATTTCTCCCAGTGGCCTAGGTGGGGATTTAAACAGAATAATGTGTGCAGCCTCATTGTGTGAAAGTCCAGTACTTTGTGCTTGGAGTGTCATCAGGGAAGGGCCCCTGACTTTGAAGGCTGCTATGTCTCGCTCTGTGATAGGAGGCACAACGTGGCCTTGGTCTTACGAAGACCTTGGGTGCCACAGCTCACTTCATCCCTGATCAGCCTGACGGAGGCGCTGGGCCCTGGTTCTGGAGGTGAGAATACGCCCTGGGCTTCCACTGCATGGCTGCACTGTGAACATTCAGGTGCTTATTTGGGGACTGATACGAGTCCTGTGCCAGATGCAGTGATGCACACCTGGGAACCAAGGGTCCCTGCTTCTACTGAAGAATCTGGACAGATGTAAAAGGTAAGATAGGCTGGGGGTAGGGGTTAGGGTTAAGGTTAGGCTTGGGGCTGGGGTTGGGATTGTGGCTAGGGTTAGGGTTAGGGTTGGGGTTGTGTTTAGGGTTATGATTAGGGTTTAGTGTTAGGGGTTAGGGTTTTAGTGTTAGCATTTTAGGGTTATGGTTAGGGGTTAGGGTTGGGGTTATGGTAAGGTGTTAAAGGTTAGGGTTAAGGTTTAGGGTTAGGGTTGGGGTTAAGGGTAAGGATTACAGCTTTTAGGGTTAAGGTGCTTGGCAAAATGGGTCCACCCTCTTCCAGGTAGCCCTGGCTCTAGGCCCTCTTTTATGTCCTGGCCTGCCCCACCAGTCCCCTGGAGCCCTCTGCTGACCTAAACTCCACGCTGTATATTCTTACTTATAAGTGGGACATAAGCTATGATGATGATTCCAAGGCCTAAGAATGATAAGTGGGCTTTGGGGACTTAGGGGGAAAGGTGAGAGGGAGGTGAGGGATAAAACCCTACACATTGGGTACATTTTGCTTGGGCTATGGGTGGACCAAAATCTCAGAAACCATCAATAAAGAACTTTAGCATTTAACCAAAACCACCTGTTCCCCAAAACTATTGAAATAAAATAAAATAAAATAATAACAACAGATATCTTATTCCTTTGGTAGACCACATGGCCTAGCTCAAGAATTGAGTAAATACTTGTAAAATATAAGAATAAATGGAACAACTGGGTAAGCACAGCTCATGCAGAGATGTCCAGCCATTTCAGAAGTGTTAAAGTTCCAAGCAGTGTTCCCTGCGCAGGCCCTGGGGTACCGCATTTTTGGGGAGGCACTGCCATCTCAAGCCTCCTTGTTTATGGCTCATGTTCTAACCCTCACACAGCACATGCTTGTCTTTAAAAACATCAAGGTGAAATAAACCACATGTTAATCAAGGTAGAATAAGTGGGCAATTAGAGAACCCACATAATTTAGTTGTATAATAGTAAACTTCTGCTGCATATTTAAAGGAAAATAGATAAGATAATCTTTTTTATAAAAAGTGTAAATTATTCCACTGTTTCTGAATACTCACTGCTAAAACTCCACACTGAAGCACTGCCCAGAATGGTGGCCCGTGAAGCATTCTCAGTCTGGGACACGTTATTCCTCTTCTGTAAAAACTGCACCACATGGCCGGGCGCGGTGGCTCAAGCCTGTAATCCCAGCACTTTGGGAGGCCGAGACGGGCAGATCACGAGATCAGGAGATCGAGACCATCCTGGCTAACACGGTGAAACCCCGTCTCTACTAAAAAATACAAAAAACTAGCCGGGCGCAGTGGCAGGCGCCTGTAGTCCCAACTACTCGGGAGGCTGAGGCAGGAGAATGGCGTGAACCCGGGAGGCGGAGCTTGCAGTGAACTGAGATCCGGCCACTGCACTCCAGCCTGGGTGGTAGAGCGAGACTCCGTCTAAAAAAAAAAAAAAAAAAAAAAAAACTGCACCACTTTCAGACACTCTCAGGCAAAGACACAGAAAATTATCTCATTATTAGATTCATGATCTTTTAGAAGTTTCCTATCGCTGAGGTCGTCTGAGCCAGTAGTTTTCAAAATGAGTTGATGGCTTCATATCCTAAAATGTTGCATTTAAATTCTAGTTAAAAATAGTTTACTGTATTTTCCATTCTAAGACAGATTTTTTTATGCTTTACTTTTTCTGGAGTTAGCCTGCATCTTACAATTGATCCACTGCATTAAATATGATGAGATCTCTTCTGTTCTTCTAAAAAATTATCAATACGTTTGTGATGAATATTGATTTAATAGCATCTCAGAATGTAAAACATCCAGGTTACAATCATTAACTCTTCTACAAGATTTACATGCAAGAAGGTCATATTTCTTTCCTTTTATAAGTCAAATTATACCTAGCAGAAACTCACATGTGTGAAGGTATGGAAGATTCCAATTCACGGAGGTTCCTCGTCATATTCTGTGCCAGACACTGGAGGCGGGTATGGTGGCACTTCATGCTCCTCACCTTCCTGTCTCACTACTTGTCCTGTGACTGCCGACTGCTGGCCCTTTACTCTGAAGGGGGTGAGAGGACCACTGCCCCGGCACTGAGGAGGGGATGCTCCTCACAGCACAGGAAGTGCCAGGAAGGCAGCCGTCACATGCCGGAACCTTGGCCACACCAACCACCTCTGGGGAATTGCATGTGACTAGGGCCTAGCCCATTAGGAATGCTACTGTTCTGGGAATATCTCGCTGGTGTCTTCATTTTGTTTTTCCATTGGCTAGTCCAGCTTAACCCCTTAGATGATTGTAGATCTCCCCTGAAAATACCTAGGTGAGAGTTATCCAGGCAAATTCTCTTTTTCTCCTTTAAAACCATAAAGGCCATATGCATGTGTGTGTGTGTGTGTGTGTGTGTGTGTGTGTGTGTGTGTGTGTTACAGAGAGGCTTAATCTGCAAAAGCACAGCTTGGCCTTCAGGAAATAGATGGGAAAAGGGAAAAGGGCCGGGCGCTGTGGCTCAAGCCTGTAATCCCAGCACTTTGGGAGGCCGAGATGGGCGGATCACGAGGTCAGGAGATCGAGACCATCCTGGCGAACACGGTGAAACCCCGTCTCTACTAAAAAGTACAAAAAAACTAGCCGGGCGAGGTGGCAGGCGCCTGTAGTCCCAGCTACTTGGGAGGCTGAGGCAGGAGAATGGCGTAAACCCGGGAGGTGGAGCTTGCAGTGAGCTGAGATCTGGCCACTGCACTCCAGCCTGGGTGACAGAGCAAGACTCCGTCTCAAAAAAAAAAAAAAAAAAAAAAAAAAGGAAAAGGGCTGCTTTATGATTTCCTTGTGCCTTCAAAGCACACACAAAGAAAATATCAGTTAGTAGTTTCTCTAGTAATTCCATCTGTAACATTGAGCATTTAAAAGTTGTTATAATACATTTAAATACCATGCCCATACAAGCACATTATAAACTGTAGCATTAATGAAACAATTAAATATCCCAACTTAACCTGTCTTCTTGTAAGCCATGAAATAAATTTCTCCCACTATCTCTATGAATATGTTTACCATTTGTGTAAATATACCACTGAATAGAGATAGTAGACAATTTTTATTTTGACAGCAATCCACTAGTGAAATTACACACGAAAAGTCTGCTATAACCTATGTGCATTGGCAGATGCAATTAAATGTGAGCCAAGGCACATTTGTTCATGCATGTGTTTTTATGATTTTGTCTGTTCGGTTTTTTTTTTTTTTTTTTTTGAGACGGAGTCTCGCTCTGTCACCCGGGCTGGAGTGCAGTGGCCGGATCTCAGCTCACTGCAAGCTCCGCCTCCTGGGTTCACACCATTCTCCTGCCTCAGCCTCCCCAGTAGCTGGGACTACAGGCGCCCGCCACCTCGCCCGGCTAGCTTTTTTTTTTGTATTTTTTAGTAGAGACGGGGTTTCACCGTGTTAGCCAGGATGGTCTCGATCTCCTGACCTTGTGATCCGCCCGTCTCAGCCTCCCAAAGTGCTGGGATTACAGGCTTGAGCCACCGCGCCCGGCTGTCTGTTCGGTTTTTGACTGACATATTTATAATACAGAATGTGAGAAGAGTTAGCTCTTTGTAGTTATTTAGCTGTAAGACATAGAAAACTGTTCTAGAACCTTTAAAAAGCAGTTGCAGGAATTTTTTTAAAGTCCCTGAAATTATAAGTCAAGATATTATTTTAAATTATTATCCTTTGAAACTACTTTTCTGTATACATCAAGATTTGGCCGGGCGCGGTGGCTCAAGCCTGTAATCCCAGCACTTTGGGAAGCCGAGGCGGGCGGATCACAGGTCAGGAGATCGAGACCACAGTGAAACCCCGTCTCTACTAAAAATACAAAAAATTAGCCGGGCGTGGTGGCGGCGCCTGTAGTCCCAGCTACTCGGGAGGCTGAGGCAGGAGAATGGCGCAAACCCGGGAGGCGGAGCTTGCAGTGAGCCGAGATCGCGCCACTGCACTCCAGCCTGGGCAACAGCGTGAGACTCCGTCTCAAAAAAAAAATAAAAATAAAAATACATCAAGATTTATCAATAACATATAAACAAAGTAGGAAAGTATGGTTACCATATTGTATAATGGCACCTCATGTTGCTTATTTCTTTTATAATTAAGTCATAAATTGAGCTCACAAAAATATTTACATTAATAAAATGATTATCATTGGTAATGTTTGAGTTTTTCTTGTACATTTTTATGTAACAACAAAAAAAGTTTTTACTATTAAAAATGGTTTTAAAAAAATTGGAGCAAGCCTAACCTTCATTTTATAAATACAATAACCTGAGGCTCATCAGGGCTGGTGACTCTCACAGGCACACACCCAGCATTGCTGGATATCGGCTCAGGATCCAGAATGACTTTGAACAATTCATGCTAAATTAATAAATGCACTTTAAAATAGGCCCATATTAATCCCAAAGTAACTAAACCTGTGGAATTTGTAAAAGAAGGTGTTTATGAATGAGGACGTGGCCTTTCAACATTAGTTCTGATTCTCCCCTTTCTAAAAGAATCTACAGTCTCTATTTTCCCATTATGAGATTTCAGAGGAAAGCCTGGTGGCGGCACTTACAGCAGACATCACAGATGTCTGAGTGTTTCGGTTGAGGACGGTAAAGGCTTTGTTTGTTTCATAAAACCTTTGTTTTCCAGGGGAGAAAACACAGGTTGAGTCTAAAGTCAATCCTCCCATCGAAATATTTTAATGACTCTGAAAAAAGTTGTTGTGTTTCACAGATGCAAGCGGAGCCGTGCAGTCCTGACTTCTGAGTGGAGCTAGAGGAGAATGATGTTAACGTGTTTGCACTCCTTGCTCAATTTTTAAATATAAATATACTTAAGCACTGCTTTTTAATGAGAATAAAATAGTTTAACAATGTTTACGCACCTATTTTAGTTATTACATTCTCTAAGCTATTTTTATCTTCACAACCATGGAAGCACTCCACCGTCTCCATTTCAGAAAGTAGACAGTAACTGAACAAAACTGTCCACTTTTAAAAAACATGATTTATTTCATTATGAAAGTTCATAGTTGATGTAATTAATACCTTTTTGTGGTCTTAATTCAATGGGTGTGGGCATCTGCACGCTGTCGTGGGTCCACCATTGTGGTGAAATCGCACACAGTGGTCTCACTTCCCTAAACAGCCAGGGCTCTCTGCCTATCCATCCTTTCCTCTCCCCAACCCCTGTCAACCATTGATTGTTTTTTCCCTTTTCCAAAATGTCACGTAATTGGAATCATACAGTATGTAGCCTTTTTGGCTTCTTTCACTTAGTGGTATGCATTTTGGGTCCCTGTGTGCCTTTTCGTGATTAGATAGCTCGTTTATTTTCTCACTGAATGATATTCCATGGTCTGTAGGTACCAGAATTTATTTATCCATTCACCTACTAAAGGACAGGTTGGTTGCCTCCAGTTTCTGGTAATCCTGAATAAAGCTCTGAACATTTCTGTGCAAGTTTCTGTGTCGACATAACTCTTGATAGAATGACAAGGAAAGGTGTATTTGCCTGATCCCAGGAATCAATATAAACATCCACGATAACCCCACCTTTTTAAAAAATGTATGATTTGGATGAAACAAGAGAAAGAGACTGACTGTTGCTGAGTCCCTGCTGCAGTCCTGACACAGCTGGAGACACCCTGCTCTCCTGCTTTCCTTATTTTGTTGATGCTTATGAGGACCATGTTGTCTGAGGAAGACGGTTCCCATCCAACTCTGCCCCTGGTGTGTCACGTGCCAGCCTTGTCAACACACACGAGAACCTGACAGGGTGAGTGTTATAACCCCATCTATAGAAAAGGAAACGTCTCTAAAGTCTTTAGCATCTTGCCCGAGTTCGGACACTTAGCAGAGGCCTGAGTTTAGATGCAGCCCCATCTTGCTCTTTGACAGCCTCAGCACCACATGCCCTGGGTGACCCACGCAGTGAGTCACTGACAGCCCTCGTGGTTGGCCTGTGGCACAGCACGGAGCAAAATGGCCCACTGACCTTTTCAGATATTCAGGCAATTTGTGATAGAGCATATGCGGTCACTCCCAGCTAGTTATGTTGTTCAGTTTAATAGAATACCTAATTCTATGTTTATTATGAGTAAAGGGAGATTTCTTGTGGGGTTTTTTTTTTTTTTTTGAGACGGAGTCTTGCTCTGTTGCCCAGGCTAGAGTGCAGTGGCGTGATCTTGCTCACTGCAAGCTCCGCCACCTGGGTTCACGCCATTCTCCTGCCTCAGCCTCCCGAGTAGCTGGGACTACAGGTGCCTGCCACCACGCCTGGCTTTTTTGTAATTTTAGTAGAGATGGGTTTCACCGTGTTAGCCAAGATGGTCTCGATCTCCTGACGTCATGATCCGCCCACCTCGGCCTCCCAAAGTGCTGGGATTACAGGTGTGAGCCACTGAGCCCGGCCTCTTGTGGTTTTTAAGAATATGAAGCATATCTATTTTGCCTACAAGTTGGAAGTTCCAATACTACAGGAAGCATAAGAGCAGGTTATAATGATGGGTCTTGTATAAGACTGAATTCACATCAAACTGAATCAGTAACTCCACTGTATGAACAGGGTGAGACATTAAACATTTAATGAAAAGAATTCCTTTCTTAGGTCACAGCAAGGACTAGATATATCTAATTATGCCCAGTAAGATGTATTGTGATATTTACAGTTAATCACTCATTTAATTCAAAGGGTATTTATTAATCATCTGCTCTGGGCATAACATCAATCGAAAGCAATGTGTTCACATGGAAAAAAAAACTTACCTGAGGTGGCTGAGTGCAGTGGCTCATGCCTGTAATCCCAGCACTTTGGGAGGCTGAGGTGGGTGGATCACCTGAGATCGGGAGTTTGAGACCAGCCTGACCAACATGGAGAAACTCCATCTCTACTAAAAATACAAAATTAGCTGGGTGTGGTGGTGCATGCCTGTAATCCCAGCTACTCAGGAGGCTGAGGCAGGAGAATCGCTTGAACTTGAGAGGAGGAGATTGCAGTGAGCCGAGATTGTGCCACTGCACTCCAGCCTGGGAAACAAGAGTGAAACTCCATCTCAAAAAAACAAAAACAAAAACAAAACTTACCTGAGGCTCTAAGTCAACTTTCCACAACCAGCACACATTTCTAATTTGAAATACATATGTAAAGCTTTGAATGCATAAATAGCTATCCCAATGTAGAACTAAGTCAATAGTTGCTTTGAATTGTTTAAATTATCCTGGGAATCAGAAAGATATGTCTACATGAAACAATAAAGGTTATATTAGAATTAGTAAAGTGGCCGGACGCGGTGGCTCAAGCCTGTAATCCCAGCACTTTGGGAGGCCGAGACGGGCGGATCACGAGGTCAGGAGATCGAGACCATCCTGGCTAATATGGTGAAACCCCGTCTCTACTAAAAATACAAAAAACTAGCCGGGCGAGGTGGTGGGCGCCTGTAGTCCCAGCTACTCGGGAGGCTGAGGCAGGAGAATGGCGTAAACCCGGGAGGCGGAGCTTGCAGTGAGCTGAGATCCGGCCACTGCACGCCAGCCTGGGCGACAAAGCGAGACTCCATCTCAAAAAAAAAAAAAAAAAAAAGAATTAGTAAACTTTAGAAGACCATTTTAATCTTGATATATAAGCATACTACCTAGTCACGCTGTTTAAATACATCTTCAACCTACTATTTTTAGATTTAAGTAAATCATTAAACTTTAAAGTTGGAAAAGATTCCAGTGTTAGAGCTATAGACTATAAATCCTGAATATTTTTCTAAAATTTTCGAGTTTTTATCTGGAAATACAGATTTTCCATGTCTCTAACAACTGCAAGAAATTTCACTTGGAGTCTCCACATAGTCAACTATGTGATGGCAACATCAGTGTAATAGATACTATCACAAACATCCTGTGACTTTTATATGTATGTTTTAAAATACTTTAAGTTCTGGGATACATGTGCAGAATGTGCAGGTTTGTTACATAGGTATACACGTGCCATGGTGGTTTGTTGCACCCATCAGCCCATCATCTAAATTAGGTATTTATCCTAATGCTATCCCTCCCCTAGACCCAAACCCCACAACAGGCCCTGGTGTGTGATGTTCCCCTCCCTGTGCCCATTTGTTCTCATTGTTCAACTTCTACTTATGAGTGAGAACGTGTGGTGTTTGGTTTTCTGTTCCTGTGTTGGTTTGCTGAGGATGATGGTTTCCAGCCTCATCCACGTGCCTGCAAAGGACATGAACTCATTGTTTTCTATGGCTCCATAGTATTCCATGGTGTACATGTGCCACATTTTCTTTATGCAGTCCCCAGCTAACTTTTGTATTTTTAGTAGAGATGGGGTTTCACCATGTTGGCCTGGCTGGCCTCAAACTCCTGGCCTCAAGTGATTTACCCACCTTGGCCTCCCAAAGTGCTGGGATTACAGGCGTGAGCCACCACGCCCGGCTGAGGTCAAGTTTTGGAGTTTTATCTTGTTCTTTTATTGGGCCTTGTTTCTCTGTTTGTGTGCCTTGTAACTTTTTTTTTAACCGAGATTTGAATATCTAAAAAACGAATACCTCTTACAGTCTTTGCATACTGGCTTTATGCAGAGGAAGACCTTCACCAATCGCCTGGCTGGAGTTCTAAAACTTCTTGAACCTGTTTTGATCTCTTGCTCTTCCTGGCATCTGGCCACAGAACTGCGGCTCTAGTGTGCTTCTTCCCTCTGTTTTCAGTGGCTTCCAAAATTCTGGCGCTAATCCCATCAGTGCTTTGAGTCAGGTGAAACAGAAAGCAGCCCCCTGGGCAGCCCCGACATGAGTCAAAATGTTTGGTGAAAGATCAGCTCTTTTGTTTCTGTTCCAAGGGGAGAGCTTGAGTGTGAGGAATTTTCTCCTGATTGCTCTGTACTGTACGGCATAGGGGAGCAGCACTAATGGACACACCAAATGCTATGAATTGTCCTTCCCTTTTCACTGAAATCCCTTCTTGGTTTTACAATGGCCTAGGTGCTCTAATTTCTCAGCTTGTTTATAGGATTCTCACAGAGGTATTCTGGTTGGATATTGATGTTAACTTGGTATCTCTGTGAGGAAAGAACGGGCTGTAGCTTTCTAGTCCATCGTCTATTGACATCTTACTATACAATATTTACTTACTTACTTACTTAATTTATTTATTTTTGAGACAGGGTCTCCAGACACTGCGGTTTCCCAGACTGGAGTGCAGTGACACAATCTTGGCTCACTGCAGCCTCCACCTCCCAGGCTCAGGTGATTCTACCTCCTCAGCCTCCTGAGTAGCTGGCACTACAGTCACACACCACCATACCTGGCCAATTTTTTGTATTTTTTTCTTTTAATGGAGACAGGGTTTCACCATGTTGCCCAGACTGCTCTAGAATTACTGCACTCAAGCAATCTGCCTACCTCAACCTTCCAAAGTGCTGGGATTACAGGTGTGAGTCACCATGGCCTGCCCTATGCAATTTTTAAATTTGTGAGTTTTCAGATGTTATCTAATGACTTCCTATTATGGTGAATGAAGTTTTGTTTTGTTTTGTTTTTGTTTTTGTTTTTTAGATAGTTTTGCTCTTGTTGCCCAGGCTGGAGTGTAGTGATGTGGTGTCGGCTCATTGCAACCTCCACCTTCTGGTTTCAAGTGATTCTCCTGCCTCAGCCTCCCCAGTAGCTGGGACTGTAGGCACCTGCCACCGCACCCTGCTAATTTTGTATTTTTAGTAGAGATGGGGTTTCGCCATGTTGGCCAGGCTGTTCTCTAACTCCTGACCTTCTGATCCTCCCGCCTCAGCCTCCCAATGTGCTGGGATCACAGGCATGAGCCACCATGCGTGGCCCTGAACATTTTTTAAAATCTAAATTTTACCCGTTTCTTACACTCTTTGTTTTCCCAAATTGTTGAGAACAAGCCCCCAAATCTGGCCATAAACAAAATCTCTGCAGCACTGTGACATGCTCGTGATGGCCATGATGCCCACGCCAAAGGTTGTGGGTTTACTGGAATGAGGGCAAGGAACACCTGGCCCACCCAGGGCAAAAAATCGCTTAAGGGCATTCCTGAACCACAAACAATAGCATGAGCGATCTGTGCCTGAAGGACATGCTCTTGATGCAGATAACTAGCCAGAGTCCATCCCTTTGCTTTGGCCCATCCCTTTATTTCCTGTAAGTAATACTTTTAGCAAATCTATAATCTATAGAAATAATGCTTATCACTGGCTTGCTGTCAATAAATATGTAGGTAAATCTCTGTTCGAGGCTGTCAGCTCTGAAGGCTGTGAGACCCCTGATTTCCCACTCCACACCCTATATTTCTGTGTGTGTATCTTTAATTCCTCTAGCTGGGTTAGGTCTCCATGACTGAGCTGGTCTCGGCAAGTGGTGCCTATACGTGGGGCTTGAACCCAGGTTGAAGGGTCGCCAGAGCCACAGTTGGAGAATGTGGAACTAAGCTGGAGGATACCCGAGTACTCTTAAGGAATCCCTGTGGTGAGTTAGAAGGGGAACTTGAAAGCATCAGGGTAACAATGGGACAAGTGCGGACTCTGGTTTGTTCCACCTGGGAACCTTTTCACACTAATAAGGGGGAAGGAGAGTATAATGAAGAAGTGACAGAGCAGGTTTGTTTACCAGCTAAAGCTAAAGTGGCAAAGGAGGGAGACGTTCATCCCTACCCTTCTGCGCCCCCTCCTTATTTTGAAGAAAAAGAGTGGCCTGACCCTCCAGATCTTTCTTTCCCAGAGGCCACTGGGTGAAAAGTAGTTGCCCCAGTGACTGAGCAGCACCTTGAGTGACCGCTGTCAGTTCTATTCAGGTAGGAATCCAGCAAGCTAGAAGAGAGGGTGGTATAGAGGCCTGGCAGTTCCCTGTTAGAATACACCCCCCAGATCAACAGGGAAATATTATAGCTACATTTGAGCCTTTTCCTTTTGAATTACTCAAAGAATTTAAACAAGCTGTTAATCAATATGGACCAGATTCTCCTTTTTTAATGGGATTGTTAAAGAATGTTGCTGTTTCCAGTGGGATGATCCCTACTGACTGGGACGCTCTTACTAGAGCTTGTCTAACTCCTGCTCAGCTCTTACAATTTAAAACTTGGTGGGCAGATGACACTTGCACTCAGGCTTTTTGCAATGCCCAGGCCCAACCTCACATTAATATAACTGCAGACCAACTTTTGGGGGTTGGCTACTGGGCTGGTTTAAATGCATGAGTGATCATGCAGGAGGGTGCCGTAGAGCAGCTTAGAGGAGTGTGCATTAGAGTGTGGGAAAAAAAAAATCACTTCAGGAGGACAGCAATACCCTTTCTTTAGTGCTGTAAAGCAGGGACTTAAAGAACATACATGGATTTTGTAGCTTGGTTACAGGAGTCTCTTAAAAAGGTGATTGCACATTTGGCTGCTCAGGGTATAGTGTTGTGTTTATTAGCTTTCAACAATGCTAATCCCGAGTGCCAGGCTGCTCTGTGATCTTTTAGAGGGAAAGCACATTTAGTTGATTATATCAAGGCCTGTGATGGTATAGGAGGTAATCTGCATAAAGCTACTTTGTTGGCACAGGCAATGGCAGGACCAAGAGTGGATAAAGGAAATACTCTGTTTCCTGGAGCTTATTTTAACTGTGGGAAGCATGGTCATACTAAAACAGAATGTAGAAAAAGATCAGCGAGTCAGGCCACCACATAGGGGAAAAAAGAAAACTGCTGATCCAGAAATATGTCCAAAATGTAAAAAAGGAAAACATTGGGCTAATCAGTGTCACTCTAAATTTGATATAGATGGGAACTCGATTTCAGGAAACACTGTG
This sequence comes from Macaca fascicularis, assembly GCF_037993035.2. Taxonomy (NCBI): domain Eukaryota; kingdom Metazoa; phylum Chordata; class Mammalia; order Primates; family Cercopithecidae; genus Macaca; species Macaca fascicularis. Next base: position 140,339,519 of record NC_088385.1, read on the forward strand.
AGGGGACCGTCCCAAGCCCCATTCCAAACCAGGGTATTTCCAGCTCAGGCCATTCCCTCATCCCTGTACAATGTCTGTCCCCCACTACAGCCGGTAGTGCCACAGTAGATTTATGCTGCACAAAAGCTATGAACCTTCTGCCTGGGGAACTCCCGCAAAAAGTTCCAACAGGGGTCTGTGGACCCTTGCGACTGGGGATGATAGGATTACTTCTAGGAAGGTCTAGTTTAAATTTAAAAGGAGTACAAATACATACAGGAGTCATTGATTTAGATTACACTGGGAAAATTCAAACTGTTATATCTAGGTCTGTTCCTTGGAAAGCAGAGCCAGGAGATCGTATAGCACAGCTCCTGATTGTGCCGTATGTGGAAATGGGGAAAAGTGAAATTAAATGAACAGGAGGATTTGGAAGCACAAATAAACAAGGCACAGCAGCTTATTGGGTGAATTAAATTACTGATAAACATCCTACCTGTGAAATAACTATTCAGGGAAAGAAATTTAAAGGTGTGGTAGATACAGGAGCAGACATTTCAATCATTTCTCTGTAACACTGGTGATCTACATGGCCAATTCAATTTAACGTAGTTTAATTTATCATAGTTGGAGTTGGTAAATCCCCTGAAGTATATCAAAGTAGTTACGTTTTGCATTGTGAAGGGTCTGATGTACAACTTGGGACTATTCAGCCGATTATAACTTCTATACCTATAAATTTATGGGGGAGATATTTGTTACAACAATACAGAGCACAAGTTCTAATTCCAGAACAATTATATAGCCCTCAAAGTCAACATATGATGCATTAAATGGGGTATGTCCCTGGTATGGGACTAGGAAAAAATTTGCAAGGTTTGAAAGAACTGCTTAAGTGGAAAGACAAAGTTCCCGCCGAGGTTTAGGATAGCATTTTTGATGGTGGCCATCGTTAAGCCTCCAGAACCTATACCTTTAAAATGCTATCCAAATTGGCTAGAACAATGGCTGCTGAGTAAAGAGAAACTGCAGGCTTTAGAGGACTTGGTTACTAAACAATTCTCAATAATCATTTTCCAAAAATGAACCCATGTTACTGCCTCTGGTCTCAAATGCAGATGCAACGTTACCTGGAAAGAAGCTAAAGCTGGGTGGTTCCAAGATGGCCAAATAGGAACAGCTCCAGGCTACTGCTCACAGCATGAGTGACACAGAAGATGGGTGATTTCTGCATTTCCAACTGAGGTACCAGGTTCATCTCACTGGGGCACATTGGACAGTGGGTGCTGGACAGTGGGTGCAGCCCACTGAGCGAGAGCCGAAGCAGGGTGAGGCATTGCCTCACCCAGGAAGTGCAAGGGGTAAGGGAATTCCCTTTCCTAGCCAAGGGAAACCCTGACACACAACACCTGGAAATTCGGGTCACTCCCACCCCAATACTGTGCTTTTCCAAGGGTCTTAGCAAGTTGCACACTAGGAGATTATATCCTGCACCTATCTTGGAGGGTACCATGCCCACGGAGCTACGCTCATTGCTAGCACAGCAGTCTGAGATCTAACTGCAAGGTGGCAGCGAGGCTGGGGGAGGGGTGCCCACCATTGCTGAGGCTTGAGTATGTAAAGAAAGCGACCAGGAAGCTCGAACTGGGTGGACCCCACCACAACTCAAGGAGGCCTGTCTGCCTCTGTAGACTCCACCTCTGGGGACAGGGCATAGCCAAACAAAAGTCTGCAGAAACCTCTGCAGATTTAAATGTCCCTGTCTGACAGCTTTGAAGAGAGTAGTGGTTCTCCCAGCATGGAGTTTGAGACCTGAGAACGGGCAGACTGCTTCCTCAAGTGGGTTCCTGACCCCTGAGCAGCCTAACTGGGAGGCACCCCCCAGCAGGGGCCGACTGACTCCTCACACAGCCAGGTGTCCCTCTGAGATGAAGCTTCTAGAGGAACAATCAGGCAGCAACATTTGCTGTTCAGCAATATTCACCATTCTGCAGCCTCTGCAGCTGATACCTAGGCAAACAGGGTCTGGAGTGGACCTCCAGCAAACTCCAACAGACCTGCAGCTGAGGATCCTGACTGTTAGAAGGAAAACTAACAAACAGAAAGGACATCCACACCAAAACCCCATCTGTACGTCACCATCATCAAAGACCAAAGGTAGATAAAACCAGCAAGATGGGGGAAAAACAGCAGAAAAGCTGAAAATTCTAAAAATCAGAGTACCTCTCCCCCTTCAAAGGAATGCAGCTCCTCACCAGCAATGGAACAAAGCTGGATGGAGAATGACTTTGATGAGTTGAGAGAAGAAGGCTTCAGATGATCAAACTTCTCTGAGCCAAAGGAGGAAGTTCGAACCCATCGCAAAGAAGCTAAAAACCTTGAAAAAATTAAACGAATGGCTAACTAGAATAACCAATGTAGAGAAGTCCTTAAATGACCTGATAGAGCTGAAAACCATGGCATGAGAACTACGTGACAAATGCACAAACTTCAGTAACCGATTTGATCAACTGGAAGAAAGGGTATCAGTGATTGAAGATCAAATGAATGAAATGAAGCAAGAAGAGAAGTTTAGAGAAAAAAGAGTAAAAAGAAATGAACAAAGCCTCCAAGAAATATGGGACTATGTGAAAAGACCAAATCTACGTCTGATTGGTGTACCTGAAAGTGACGGGGAGAATGGAACCAAGTTGGAAAGCACTCTGCAGGATATTATCCAGGAGAACCTCCCCAACCTAGCAAGCCAGGCCAACATTCAAATTCAGGAAATACGGAGAATGCGGCAAAGATACTCCTCAAGAAGAGCAACTCCAAGACACATAATTGTCAGATTCACCAAAGTTGAAATGAAGGAAAAAATGTTAAAGGCAGCCAGAGAGAAAGGTCGGGTTACCCACAAAGGGAAGCCCATCAGACTAACAGCGATCTCTCAGCAGAAACTCTACAAGCCAGAAGAGAGTGGGGGCCAGTATTCATCATTCTTAAAGAAAAGAATTTTCAACCCAGAATTTCATATCCAGCCAAACTAAGTTTCATAAGTGAAGGAGAAAAAAAATCCTTTACAGACAAACAAATGTTGAGAGATTTTATCACCACCAGGCCTGCCCTACAAGAGATGCTGAAGGAAGCACTAAACGTGGAAAGGAACAACTGGTACCAGCCACTGCAAAAACATGCCAAAATGTAAAGACCATCAATGCTAGGAAGAAACCACATCAACGAATGAGCAAAACAACCAGTTAACATCATAATGACAGCATCAAATTCACACATAACAATATTAACCTTAAATGTAAGTAGGCTAAATGCTCCAATTAAAAGACACAGACTGGAAAATTGGATAAAGTGTCAAGACCCATCAGTGTGCTGTATTCAGGAGACCCATCTTACATGCAGAGACACACATAGGCTCAAAATAAAGGGATGGAGGAAGATCTACCAAGCAAAAGGAAAACAAAAAAAGGCAGGGGTTGCAATCTGAGTCTCTGATAAAACAAACTTTAAACCAACAAAGATAAAAAAAGACAAGGCCATTACATAATGGTAAAAGGATCAATTCAACAAGAAGAGCTAACTATCCTAAATATATATGCACCCAACACAGGAGCACCCAGATTCATAATTCCTAAACAGTATAATTGTGAATTAGTGATGAACATATTTTTGAAAGTTCTTTAAGAGATTCAAGCAAGCACCCAGGTTTGAGAGCCATTGACACAAAGCAATCCTGTCACTCACAGATGAAGCCGTTAAGACATCCAGATCAGTCAGAGCTGATAGTCACTGCACACTGGTGGATGTGCCATGGGCACTGCTGATTGTTATGACCACCATCTTTTCTCATTGGTCAATGGCCATCCTGTGTCCATAGTGATGGTTAGTGTCCATGATAATAATTTCAAATACAATTATATTTTGCAGCTAATAAGTAGAAATATGAAAGATCTGATAAGAGTTCATTATACCACAACTGACAAGGATATCTGAGTGTTTTTTTCTGTGGCATACAACATTTAAAATAATAACTGGAATTATGACTCATAACTCTATACCAGTACATAGCATGAATAAGGAGGATGTTGACAAATTTCCAGGAATTTTATATAATTTCTGAAAACATAACATTTTACCCATACAAATATAACAAAGGTTAGGTATCTCTTTTTATTTGTATATTTTGTATGGTTTTCCTTTTTTTTTTTTTTTTTTTTTTTTTTTTTTTTTTTTGAGACGGAGTCTCACTCTGTCTCCCAGGCTGGAGTGCAGTGGCACGATCTCGGCTCACTGCAAGCTCCGCCTCCCGGGTTCACGCCATTCTCCTGCCTCAGCCTCCCAAGTAGCTGGGACTACAGGCGCCCGCCACCTCGCCCGGCTAGTTTTTTGTACTTTTTAGTAGAGATGGGGTTTCACCGTATTAACCAGGATGGTCTCGATCTCCTGACCTCGTGATCCGCCCATCTCGGCCTCCCAAAGTGCTGGGATTACAGTCTTGAGCCACCGCGCCCGGCCTGTATGGTTTTCCTTATAAAATATTACATCCTATTTTTCTTGCACAACATGTCCTACTTTTCTTACATACTTTGCATAGAATTGTTTCTAGTTATTCTATTATTTCTAGTAGTGTGTTTTTTTTTTTTTTTTTTTTTTTTTGAGACAGAGTCTCACTCTGTCCCCTGGGCTGGAGTACAGTGGCATGATCTCAGCTCATTGAAAGCTCCACCTCCCGGGTTCATGCCATTCTCCTGCCTAAGTCTCCTGAGTAGCTGGGACTATAGGCGCCTGCCAGCATGCCCAGCTAATTTTTTGTATTTTTAGTGGAGACATGGTTTCACCGTGTTAGCCAGGATGGTCTCAATCTCCTGACCTCATGATCCACCCACCTTGGCCTCCCAAAGTGCTGGGATTGTAGGCTTGAGCCACTGCACCTGGCCTGTTTCTAGTAGTTTTATTTACATATATTGATTATAATTTTAATACTTTTATTTTCCAGAGAAAACTAGAACATAGCCAGTTTTAAACTGTCATATGTTAGCATTCTGTAGTAGATTAGAAAATGTATGAGTGCAGTGAGCCAAGATTGCACCACTGCACCCCAGCCTGGGTGACAGAGAGAGACTACATCTCAAAAAAAAAAAAAAAAAAAGAAACTTGTTTGTTTTTATTTAATAGTGATAACTCTGAAGACATAGTTGTTTTATTACACAAAAAATATTAAATTTATCTTATTTAACTAAGTTGTATCCAAATCATGTTCACTTGAAAAACATTTGGATCAGTTGCTATATTTCTAGGAGTTTGGGGGATATTTATTTATAAATGATTTTTTTTTTCCAAGCCAAGTTAGAACAGAACACTTTTAGAGGATTTTATAAATGAATTTTGCAGTGCTATCCAGAGTTAAGAAAAATCACATATACAGAACATGCATTAATAGACATACAAATAGAAATCTCATAGCTTTCATCCTGAAATTTTAGCCACGAATCAGGCATAAATATTCTGATGGTTAATTTTAGACGTCTGCTTGATTGGATTGAGAGATACTAACATAGCTGGTAAAGCAGTTTCTGGGCATAAGTGTGAGGGTGTTTCTGGAAGACACTGAGATAAGGAAGATCCACCCTGACCCAATGTGGATGGACACTGATACGGTTTGACTGTGTCCCCACCCAGATTTCATCTTGAATTGTAGTTGCTATAATCCCTACATGTTGGGGGAGGGACCCGGTGGGGGACGATTGAATCATGGTGGTGGTTACTGCCATGCTGTTCTCATGATAGTGAGTGAGTTCTCATGATCTGATGGTTTTATGACTTAGCACTTCTTGCTGCTGCCATGTGAAGAAAGACATCTTTGCTTTCCCTTCTGAGGCGCCTCCAGCCATGTGGAACTGTCAGCCCATTAAACCTCTTTGTTCTTGGCCGGGTGTGGTGGCTCATGCCTGTAAACCCAGCACTTTGGGAGGCCGAGGTGGGCAGATCACGAGGTCAGGAGATCAAGACCATCCTGGCGAACACGGTGAAACCCCGTCTCTACTGAAAATACAAAAAAATTAGCCTGGCGTGGTGACGGGCGCCTGTAGTCCCAGCTTTTAGGGAGGCTGAGGCAGGAGAATGGCGTTTACCCAGGAGGCAGCAGAGCTTGCAGTGAGCGGAGATCGCGCCACTGCATTCCAGCCTGGGTGACAGAGCGAGACTCCATCTCAAAAAACAAAACAAAACAAAAACAAAACAAACAAACGAAAAATAAACGTCTTTGTTCTTTATAAATTGCTCAGACTCAGGTACTTCTTCATAGCAATATAAAAATGGACTAATACAGGCATCATCCAATTACTTGAGAGCCCAGATAGAACAAAAAGGAAGAGGAAAGGTGAATTATCTCCTTCTGAAACTGAAACATCCTTCTCTTGCCTTTGACATCAGAACTTCAGGGTCTCAGGCCTTTGGCCTCAGAATGAGAGTTACACCATTGGCTTAACTGATTCTGAGTCCTTTGGACATGGACTGAGCAATGCTACCAGCTTTCCTGGTTCCCCAACTTGGAGACAGCCTATCGTGGACTTTCTCAGCCTTCATAATTATGTGAACCTTCCTCATCTGTCTATCTACATATATCCTACGGATTGTGCCTTTCTGGGGAACCTTGACTAATGTGATGACAATAATACAAAATTCACTAGTTTATATCGAAGACTTGGTTTCTGTCTTTACCCCATTTGATGTTTGTATTATAACTGTGTTTCTGGAAAATGGAACAAGTTTTTATCTTCTTCATATGAGGGCTAAAGCTTTTTTCTCACCAATATTTTTGGAGATTTTTAAGATTTTCAAGATTTTCTTTTGACATATAATGTTATGAAGCTGAGAATTAAATTTTTTTTTCTATTTTATTTTTCAGCCTCAGATGTTTGCTTTTGCAGATCCTTGAGCACATCGAGAGCTTCCAAGGCTTGGAGTGGGGTGCCTAAAGTTTCAGTGATTATAGGGAGTTGAGAGACTCAATTAGGAAAGGAAAGGTCTAAAGGAGGCAATTTGGAAGATAAAAATTTTCTCAAAAGAACTAAATAATTAATTTTCTCAAAAGTTCTAAATAATTCTTGGTAAAGTCATGCAAACAGGAAAGGAAGTAGACAGAATTAGTTCCATATTGGTGGAACACATAGTCAGCAGAGGTTTGAGAAGGGAGAATTTAGTCAACTGAGAAGTTCCTATAAAAGGAGCAAGACCAAGATCACAGAGACACCATGAAACAAAAAGCCAGGAATAACTTCCAACCCAAGAGGAGAACAGAGAGGCCTCAAAACGAAAGCTAGGATAAGAAACTTCTAGCCCAAGAGTTACCTTTCAGACAAAGAAGCCTGAGATTCCAACCCAGCTTCAGAGGGTACTCACTCAAAATGTTACTCAAACTGTAGGCTTTTTAATGACTTAGCCATGCATGCAAAAGGCATTCCCTAAGGTGGCACAGAAGATGGAGCCCCCATATCCAAAGATAGCCAAGGAGAAAGAAAGACCCCTGTTGCCAGAGTCAGTGGGCAAAGGCAACAGAGAAAGAGACAAGGGTCCTTATGGGATGAGACCCTTGCAGATTTAGACTTATACAAACTCCAGAGAACTGGCAGGATGACAGCCATAAATGGGGTACCAACATTTCTACTCCTTGGATTACAAGTTCTCAGGCATCCAAAATGATTTACAAAATGAAGATTTCTAGGGCTTCTGTGGGAGAGTATGGAAGGTCTTTATGAACTTTTTAATGCTGTCAAATGAAGAATGATGAGCTTCATCAAATCGGAAAGGAGAGATTTCATTATGTTTTTGTTTTTTTGAGTCGGAGTTTCACTGTTGTTGCCAAGGCTGGAGTGCAGTGGAGTGATCTTGGCTCACTGCAGGCTGCACCTCCCAGGTTGAAGTGATTATCCCGCCTCATCCTCCCTAGTAGCTGGGACTACAGGCATGCGCCACCATGCCCAGCTAATTTTTGTATTTTTAGTAGAGACAGGGTTTCACCATGTTGGCCAGGATGGTCTCAATCTCTTGGTCTCAGGTGATCCACCCGCCTCGGCTTCCCAAAGTGCTTTGATTACAAGCATGAGCCACTGCACCCAGTGAGAGATTTATTTCCTATAAAGGGTTGCAGCCTGCAGGATAGTCCTGAGAGGCTAGGAAGCATAACCTCCAGCCAGAAATCAGAAACAGACACTTCAAGGGAGAGGTAAAGGAAATAGTAATTTATACTTAGTGGCATGGCCAAATACACATACTTGATAAGCTCTAGGAGGAGTCATGCATATTTCTGAAAGGAGAAATGCATGCATGCGCAACTGAGTTTCTTGCTCCTTCATGGGTCCAATGTACAAAAAAATGGCAGTGTTAGCGTGATCCCAGGGTGGAGTTTTCAGCCCTCTGACATTAAAAGGTGAAACAGAGGATATTAAAATTCGTTCTGTGCATCCTGTGTATGCTGTCCAGAACCTCTCCATCATGGGTGGTCTCTTATCAGGCAAGAGAGGGGAGGCAGCTTCAGGCAGTTGGTTGAAATCAGTGGTGGAGTCTTTTGAAAGGCTTGTTTCCGTTAAATCCTTACGGAAGAAAGCCTCATCATGGTTAGCAAAGGAGGGGGTATAACGAGGTGTATCTGACCCCTGTCATCCCATCCTGCCCAACTTGTAATAGGGGAGGAAAAATAATTTTCTGTCTACCTTAATGGAATTCTAAGATGGGACCCTCTGTAAATCCAATAACTCAGTTTTGAAAGTCACTCTGGGATCCCCTCAGCCAAGAGTGGGTCTGTTCAGTCATTTGGGAGCTTATGATTTCATTTTCATTTATCAGTGCTAATGGGAATGAGTAGGCTGTCTTCCTGGCAGCTGAATTTGAAAGAAACTCCTTGGATGGGGTTAATGGCAGCTGTATTTTCTGGGAGCTCTGCTATAATTAGATAAAGTAAGTTCTGGTGAGATTTCTTTCTTTATCTTCAGTATCTCAAATGTTTTTATTTAAATAATCTTTATAACAACTCATTTTTTTTTTGAGACAGAGTCTTGCTCTGTTGCCCAGGCTGGAGTGCAGTGGCACGATCTTGGCTCACTGCAAGCTCCACCCCTCAGGTTTATGCCATTCTCCTGCCTCAGCCTCCCAAGTAGCTGGGACTACAGGTGCTTGCCACCACACCCGGCTAATTTTTTTTGTATTATTATTTTTTTTTTTAGTAGAGACGAGGTTTCAACATGTTAGCCAGTATGGTCTCGATCTCCTGACCTCGTGATCCACCTGCCTCGGCCTCCCAAAGTGCTGGAATTACAGGCATGAGCCACCGTGCCCGGTCCCTATGACAACTCTTGATGTCTGAGTGGGTTCCCACACAGTCATCTGTTGTAAGAGTTTCTGATTCTGGCCGGGCGCGGTGGCTCACACCTGTAATCCCAGCACTTTGGGAGGCTGAGGCGGGCGGATCACAAGGTCAGGAGATCGAGACCATCCTGGCTAACACTGTGAAACCCCGTCTGTACTAAAAATGCAAAAAATTAGCCGGGCGAGGCGGCGGGTGCCTGTAGTCCCAGCTACTCGGGAGGCTGAGGCAGGAGAATGGCGTGAACCCGGGAGGCAGAGCTTGCAGTGAGCCGAGATCGTGCCACTGCACTCCAGCCTGGGCGACTAAGCGAGACTCTGTCTCAAAAAAAAAAAAAAAAAAAAAAAAAAAAAAAAAGGGTTTCTGATTCCTTTTTTTCCTTTGGTCATTATGAATAGGGCTTCTGTACATAATTGCATGGTAGCTTTTGTTTGGAAATAATATCAAAGTAGCTGTCAAAATACTTATGAATGTGATTTTTGGATTATAAGGTGAGACTTGTTTAGCTTTGGGAAAAACTGCCCAACTTGTAACAGGGGAGGAAAAATAATTTTCTCTCTACCTTTACAGAATTCTTAGATGGGACCCTCTGTAACAAATAACAGATTAAAATGAGAAAAAAGTAGACAAGTTTAAAAACATATATACCTTATGGATACATGGGAGATACTCAGGAAAAAATGAGTAAATCCCCAGCAGGTGGCTTTCAATGAAGTGTAAATGCTATCTTCAACTTAAAGAAAGAAGATTTGGCCGGGCGCGGTGGCTCAAGCCTGTAATCCCAGCACTTTGGGAGGCCGAGACAGGTGGATCACGAGGTCAGGAGATCGAGACCACCCTGGCGAACACGGTGAAACCCCGCCTCTACTAAAAAAAAATACAAACAAACTAGCCGGGGCAAGGTGGTGGGCGCCTGTAGTCCCAGCTACTCAGGAGGCTGAGGCAGGAGAATGGCATGAACCCAGGAGGCGGAGCTTGCAGTGAGCCGAGATTGCACCACTGTGCTCCAGCCTGGGCGACAGAGCAAGACTCCGTCTCAAAAAAAAAAAAAAAAAAAGAAGATTTGAGGCTCAGTAGTGGGGAGGTAACAAGCAAAAGCACAGTAGACAAGGGTAAGTTTTCTTATACAAACTTAACTCCATGCATTCTCTGTTGATAAGACTCTTTTAGTGATTTAGTCATCCTTCTCTTCTTGGTTGGTGCTGAGAGAGAGATCTTTTAAATGGGGATTTCTTTTATAGATGTAAATTTTCCTTACACAAGGGTAACTTCTACTCTGTTTTCACAACTTCCTTTTTTAGCATTTTTTCAAAGTAATCATTTCAGAATAATTCTTATGCCAAAGGGATATATTTTGGGGTGGCATATTCTGGTCTTACACACCGTCTTCCACCAGCAGTGAAGAGTTCTTGTTTTTCCTCCAGCAATTTGTCATTTTTTGAGTTTAGCAGTTCTAACAGATATAGACCAGCTGTGCTATCTCATTGTGGTGGTTTTCAGTTCTCTAGTATGTTGAGCATCTTTTTGTATGTTTACTTGCCATCTGTAGATAGTCTTTGGTGAGGTGTCTGTTCAGAACTGTGTGCATTTTTAACTGAGCTGTTTAACTTATTGTTTAGTTTCAAGAATTTTGTATATATTTTGAATACAAATTCTTTCTCAGATCTATATTTTGCCAATTTTTTTTTTCAATATGTGGCTTGTCTTTTTGTTCCCTTAACAAGGTCTTTTCCAGAGTATAAACTGTAAATATTAAGAAATCCACATTGTCATTTCTTCTGCATATATCAACCTTGTGTGTCATTTGTTAAAATTCATTACCAAACCCAAAGGCACATAGCCTTTCTTCCATAGTTTCTTCCAGAAATTGTATAGTTTTGCATTTTTAGTGTAAGGATGATTTTGAGTGATTATTTGTGTAAGTTGTAAAGTTTTCATCTACACGCATATCATTTCCTATGGTTTCCAATAATCGTTCCCTCGCTATTTTTGGGAAAGACACAGGGTAGTGGGCTCTGTTAGAGCAGATAGATGGCTAGACATGAAGAGGAGTGGGAGCTCCTGAAAAAGGGAAAGTCTGGGAAGGCTCACCCAGAGGGACCACGAAAAATTCACATTTAGTGGCATCTGTAATGCTGGAGTGGATGGGCACTTGTCAATTGCGGGTAGGAGGGAGAAGAGGTACCTATGCAGAAAGAAACTCCCTAGAAATCCTCTTAAGATGCCCTAGTCATCATTCACTCTGCAGTAATAATATCACAATATTGCTAGCTACATGCTGATAAGGACAAAGGGGACATTCTTAAAAGAAACCTGGCACCATAAGTAGAGATTAGGGCAGAGAAGCACATTGAAAAGAGATAGACGCAGTAGGTACAAATGTGACTGCTGTCAGCCTGCCTGGGATGGCGGGAAGGAGCCCAGTGCCAGAGTGAGTTCGGATTGATCACCACACATGTGCCTCAACCAACAGTGAGGAGGTCCCACAAGCCTAAGTGGAGCAAGTTGGGGACCTAAGGCAGTAGCAGGAAAACCAGACAAAGAAAACAGGTGGAGACTTGAGACAGAGGCAGGAATGTGAAGAAGTTCAAAATAAAATTCCCTGCACAGGACTGTCAGGCTGCTTTCCTGCATGATCAGCCTACTCCTATTTTTCTACAATAAGCTCTTCACACTGTATTTTTTTGAATGAAGTTATCTGCCATCTTTGTATTATCTCTTGGTGAAAATCTTTCTTCCAAGTTAGACAAGAACCGGGACATCAATTTCCAGAACCGATGGCGCTTAATAACTGGCGCTCCGACTTTAAGTGGTGCAGGAGGCGGCCTTTAGGGGGCGCCAGCCGTCAAACCTGGAGTGAGAGGGCCCTGCACAGTCCCCATCTGCCTGCAGGTGTTGTGCTGCGACGACACTGCCAGCAAGAGGGCCCAGCAGTGTCCCCAGCTTCCAGCAGGGGGCGTACGACGACTATACTGTGAGCAAGAGGACCCTGCAGTGTCCTTAGCTGCCAGCAGGTGGCGCAGGGGCACCACACCATGAGCAAGAGAACCCTGCAGTCTCCTGGTCGGCAGCAGGGGGCGTGCTGCCACTCCACTGTGAGCAAGAGGATCCTGTAGTGACCCCAGCGGCCAGAAGGGGGCGTGCCCTCACTACAAGGCAAGCAAGACGGCCCAGCAGTGTCCCCAGCTGCCAGCCGGGGAGCCAGCCACCACATCACTTGGAGCAAGAGGGCAGGGCAGTGTCCCCAGCTGCCAGCATTGGGAGTGCTACCACTACACTGTGACCCAGAGAGCCCTGCAATGTCCCCCACTGCCAGCAGGCGGCGCGCCGTCACTATACTGCGAGCAAGAGGGCCCTGCAGTGCCCTGACGCCAGCAGGGGGCGCTGGCCACCACTGTAAGAAAGAGGGCCCTGCAGTTGCATTAGACGCCAGCAGGCGGCGCAATGGCACAGCACCGAGAGCAAGAGGGCCCTGTAGTGCGCAGCTGCAAGCACGGGGCACCCAAACCCGGCTTTTCAGATTATTGATGTTCCCCCATCTCTGCGTCGCTCCCCCAGCGGCGTGCGTCTGTGCGCCTGCACCGCGCACCCTCAGGCCCACGGAGCGTGCGTCTCCGCGCCTGCGCCGCCAACCGCTCTCCCCGCCCCGCCCGACGCGCGGGCGTGCGACTCTGCGCCTGCGACGGCCTGCGACTCTGCGCCTGCGCCGCGCCGGCGCGCCTCTCTGCGCCTGCGCCGTGCCGGCGCGCCTCTCTGCGCCTGCGCCGTGCCGGCCTGACACTCTGGGCCTCCGCGGCGCCGGCGCGCGACTCTACGCCTGCGCCGCGCCGGCCTACGACTCTGCGCCTGCGCCGGCCTACGACTCTCCGCCTGCGCCTGCCTACGACTCTGCGCCTGCGCCGGCCTACGACTCTGCGCCTGCGCCGGCCTGTGCCGCGCAACTCCGGGACTGTGCCGCGCCGGCACGCGACTCTGCGCTTGCGCCGGGCCGACCTCCTACTCTGCGCCTGCGCCGGCCTGCGACTATGGGCCTGAGACTCTGCGCCTGCGCCGCGCCGGCGCGCGACTCTGCGCTTGCAACTCTGCGCCTGCGCCGGCCTGCAACTCTGGGTCTGTGCCGCGCCGGCGCGCGACTCTGCGCATGCGACTCTGCGCCGGTCTGCGACTATGCGCCTGCGACTCTGCGCCGGCGTGCGACTCTGCGCCTGCGGCGGCCTGCGCCTCGCCGGCCTGCGACTATTCTCCTGCCACTCTGCGCCTGCCCCGGCCTGCGCTGCGCCGGCCTATGACTCTGCGCCTGCTCCGGCCTGCGCCGCGCCGGCCCGCGACTCTGTGCCTGCGACTCTGGGCCGGCGCCGCGCAGGCCTACGACTCTGCGCTTGAGCTGGCCTGCGCCGCGCCAGCCTGCGACTCTGCGCCTGCGCCGGTCTGCGCCGAGCCGGCCCGCGACTCTGCGCTTCCGGCGACCTGCGCCGCGCCGGCGCGCGACTATTCGCCTGCGACTCTGCGCCTGCGCCGGCCCGCGACTCTGTGCCTGCGCCGGCCTGCTCCGCGCCGGTGTGCGACTCTGCTCCTGCGTCGCTCCGGCCTGCGACTCTGTGCCGGCGCGCGACTCTGGGCCCGCGCCGCGCAGGCCTGCGACTCTGGGCCCGCGCCGTGGCGGCTTGCGATTGTGCGCCTGCGCCGCCCCGGCGTGCCACTCTGGGCCTGCGCTGGCCTAGGACGCGCCGGCGCGCGACTCTGCGCCTGCGCTGCCCCGGCCTGCGACTCTGCGCTTGCGCCGCGACGGCTTGCGACTCTGCGCCTGCGCCTGCCTGCCCCGCGCCGATGCGTCACTCTGCGCCTGCGCCGCTCCGGCCTGTGACTGTGCGCCTTCGCTGCGCCGGTGCGTGACTCTGCGCCTGCGCCGCCCCTGCCTGTGAGTCTGCGCCTGCGCCGCGCCTGCGTGCGACTCTGTGCCTGCGCCGGCGTGCGCCGCGCCGGCGCGCGACTGGGCCTGCGCCATGCCGGTCTGCGACTCTGCGCCTGTCCCGCCCCAGCCTGCTACTGTGCGCCTGCGCCGCGCCGGCGGGCAACTCTGTGCCTGCGACTCTGCGCTTGTACCGGTTTGCGCCGCCCCCGCGCCCGACTCTGGGCCTGCGCAGCCCCGGCCTGCGACTGTGCGCCTGCGCCGCGCTGGCGCTGTGCTTCTGCGATGGCGAAGTTGTATTGTCCTCATCACAGACCCAGAGAGCATCACGACTGCGGAGCTGTGTTCTCCTTTGCGCAGACCTTGGGGGGGTACCGTGAAGGCAGAGCAGCGTTCTCCTCAGCCCAGGTCCGCACGTGGGGTGCACCGCGAGGGCGGAGCTGCGTTCTGCTCAGCCTCGCTTTGGGGTAACTGGGGGCCGCATCCACGGCGAATAAACTTTCTGTTTGTAGCTTTGAGTAATGAAGGTCAGAGACTACTTAGAATGGTTCTGTGTGGAAAACGGGAAACCAAAAGCTGCTCTAAATCTTGCGCACCGAGGTTCTCTCAACCCATGGCTAGGGTTAGGGTTAGGGGTTAGGGTTGGGGTTAGGGTTGGGGTTAGGAGTTCGGGTTCGGGTTCGGGGTTGGGGTTAAGGGTTAGGGTTAGGGTTTTTAGGGTTAGGGCTAGGGTTGGGGTTAGGGTTAGGGTTAGGGTTAGGGTTAGGGTTAGGGTTAGGGTTAGGGTTAGGGTTAGGGTTAGGGTTAGGGTTAGGGTTAGGGTTAGGGTTAGGGTTAGGGTTAGGGTTAGGGTTAGGGTTAGGGTTAGGGTTAGGGTTAGGGTTAGGGTTAGGGTTAGGGTTAGGGTTAGGGTTAGGGTTAGGGT
Organism: Macaca fascicularis; assembly: GCF_037993035.2. NCBI lineage: Eukaryota > Metazoa > Chordata > Mammalia > Primates > Cercopithecidae > Macaca > Macaca fascicularis. The sequence goes on from NC_088385.1 coordinate 140,354,687, forward strand.
TAGGGTTAGGGTTAGGGTTAGGGTTAGGGTTAGGGTTAGGGTTAGGGTTAGGGTTAGGGTTAGGGTTAGGGTTAGGGTTAGGGTTAGGGTTAGGGTTAGGGTTAGGGTTAGGGTTAGGGTTAGGGTTAGGGTTAGGGTTAGGGTTAGGGTTAGGGTTAGGGTTAGGGTTAGGGTTAGGGTTAGGGTTAGGGTTAGGGTTAGGGTTAGGGTTAGGGTTAGGGTTAGGGTTAGGGTTAGGGTTAGGGTTAGGGTTAGGGTTAGGGTTAGGGTTAGGGTTAGGGTTAGGGTTAGGGTTAGGGTTAGGGTTAGGGTTAGGGTTAGGGTTAGGGTTAGGGTTAGGGTTAGGGTTAGGGTTAGGGTTAGGGTTAGGGTTAGGGTTAGGGTTAGGGTTAGGGTTAGGGTTAGGGTTAGGGTTAGGGTTAGGGTTAGGGTTAGGGTTAGGGTTAGGGTTAGGGTTAGGGTTAGGGTTAGGGTTAGGGTTAGGGTTAGGGTTAGGGTTAGGGTTAGGGTTAGGGTTAGGGTTAGGGTTAGGGTTAGGGTTAGGGTTAGGGTTAGGGTTAGGGTTAGGGTTAGGGTTAGGGTTAGGGTTAGGGTTAGGGTTAGGGTTAGGGTTAGGGTTAGGGTTAGGGTTAGGGTTAGGGTTAGGGTTAGGGTTAGGGTTAGGGTTAGGGTTAGGGTTAGGGTTAGGGTTAGGGTTAGGGTTAGGGTTAGGGTTAGGGTTAGGGTTAGGGTTAGGGTTAGGGTTAGGGTTAGGGTTAGGGTTAGGGTTAGGGTTAGGGTTAGGGTTAGGGTTAGGGTTAGGGTTAGGGTTAGGGTTAGGGTTAGGGTTAGGGTTAGGGTTAGGGTTAGGGTTAGGGTTAGGGTTAGGGTTAGGGTTAGGGTTAGGGTTAGGGTTAGGGTTAGGGTTAGGGTTAGGGTTAGGGTTAGGGTTAGGGTTAGGGTTAGGGTTAGGGTTAGGGTTAGGGTTAGGGTTAGGGTTAGGGTTAGGGTTAGGGTTAGGGTTAGGGTTAGGGTTAGGGTTAGGGTTAGGGTTAGGGTTAGGGTTAGGGTTAGGGTTAGGGTTAGGGTTAGGGTTAGGGTTAGGGTTAGGGTTAGGGTTAGGGTTAGGGTTAGGGTTAGGGTTAGGGTTAGGGTTAGGGTTAGGGTTAGGGTTAGGGTTAGGGTTAGGGTTAGGGTTAGGGTTAGGGTTAGGGTTAGGGTTAGGGTTAGGGTTAGGGTTAGGGTTAGGGTTAGGGTTAGGGTTAGGGTTAGGGTTAGGGTTAGGGTTAGGGTTAGGGTTAGGGTTAGGGTTAGGGTTAGGGTTAGGGTTAGGGTTAGGGTTAGGGTTAGGGTTAGGGTTAGGGTTAGGGTTAGGGTTAGGGTTAGGGTTAGGGTTAGGGTTAGGGTTAGGGTTAGGGTTAGGGTTAGGGTTAGGGTTAGGGTTAGGGTTAGGGTTAGGGTTAGGGTTAGGGTTAGGGTTAGGGTTAGGGTTAGGGTTAGGGTTAGGGTTAGGGTTAGGGTTAGGGTTAGGGTTAGGGTTAGGGTTAGGGTTAGGGTTAGGGTTAGGGTTAGGGTTAGGGTTAGGGTTAGGGTTAGGGTTAGGGTTAGGGTTAGGGTTAGGGTTAGGGTTAGGGTTAGGGTTAGGGTTAGGGTTAGGGTTAGGGTTAGGGTTAGGGTTAGGGTTAGGGTTAGGGTTAGGGTTAGGGTTAGGGTTAGGGTTAGGGTTAGGGTTAGGGTTAGGGTTAGGGTTAGGGTTAGGGTTAGGGTTAGGGTTAGGGTTAGGGTTAGGGTTAGGGTTAGGGTTAGGGTTAGGGTTAGGGTTAGGGTTAGGGTTAGGGTTAGGGTTAGGGTTAGGGTTAGGGTTAGGGTTAGGGTTAGGGTTAGGGTTAGGGTTAGGGTTAGGGTTAGGGTTAGGGTTAGGGTTAGGGTTAGGGTTAGGGTTAGGGTTAGGGTTAGGGTTAGGGTTAGGGTTAGGGTTAGGGTTAGGGTTAGGGTTAGGGTTAGGGTTAGGGTTAGGGTTAGGGTTAGGGTTAGGGTTAGGGTTAGGGTTAGGGTTAGGGTTAGGGTTAGGGTTAGGGTTAGGGTTAGGGTTAGGGTTAGGGTTAGGGTTAGGGTTAGGGTTAGGGTTAGGGTTAGGGTTAGGGTTAGGGTTAGGGTTAGGGTTAGGGTTAGGGTTAGGGTTAGGGTTAGGGTTAGGGTTAGGGTTAGGGTTAGGGTTAGGGTTAGGGTTAGGGTTAGGGTTAGGGTTAGGGTTAGGGTTAGGGTTAGGGTTAGGGTTAGGGTTAGGGTTAGGGTTAGGGTTAGGGTTAGGGTTAGGGTTAGGGTTAGGGTTAGGGTTAGGGTTAGGGTTAGGGTTAGGGTTAGGGTTAGGGTTAGGGTTAGGGTTAGGGTTAGGGTTAGGGTTAGGGTTAGGGTTAGGGTTAGGGTTAGGGTTAGGGTTAGGGTTAGGGTTAGGGTTAGGGTTAGGGTTAGGGTTAGGGTTAGGGTTAGGGTTAGGGTTAGGGTTAGGGTTAGGGTTAGGGTTAGGGTTAGGGTTAGGGTTAGGGTTAGGGTTAGGGTTAGGGTTAGGGTTAGGGTTAGGGTTAGGGTTAGGGTTAGGGTTAGGGTTAGGGTTAGGGTTAGGGTTAGGGTTAGGGTTAGGGTTAGGGTTAGGGTTAGGGTTAGGGTTAGGGTTAGGGTTAGGGTTAGGGTTAGGGTTAGGGTTAGGGTTAGGGTTAGGGTTAGGGTTAGGGTTAGGGTTAGGGTTAGGGTTAGGGTTAGGGTTAGGGTTAGGGTTAGGGTTAGGGTTAGGGTTAGGGTTAGGGTTAGGGTTAGGGTTAGGGTTAGGGTTAGGGTTAGGGTTAGGGTTAGGGTTAGGGTTAGGGTTAGGGTTAGGGTTAGGGTTAGGGTTAGGGTTAGGGTTAGGGTTAGGGTTAGGGTTAGGGTTAGGGTTAGGGTTAGGGTTAGGGTTAGGGTTAGGGTTAGGGTTAGGGTTAGGGTTAGGGTTAGGGTTAGGGTTAGGGTTAGGGTTAGGGTTAGGGTTAGGGTTAGGGTTAGGGTTAGGGTTAGGGTTAGGGTTAGGGTTAGGGTTAGGGTTAGGGTTAGGGTTAGGGTTAGGGTTAGGGTTAGGGTTAGGGTTAGGGTTAGGGTTAGGGTTAGGGTTAGGGTTAGGGTTAGGGTTAGGGTTAGGGTTAGGGTTAGGGTTAGGGTTAGGGTTAGGGTTAGGGTTAGGGTTAGGGTTAGGGTTAGGGTTAGGGTTAGGGTTAGGGTTAGGGTTAGGGTTAGGGTTAGGGTTAGGGTTAGGGTTAGGGTTAGGGTTAGGGTTAGGGTTAGGGTTAGGGTTAGGGTTAGGGTTAGGGTTAGGGTTAGGGTTAGGGTTAGGGTTAGGGTTAGGGTTAGGGTTAGGGTTAGGGTTAGGGTTAGGGTTAGGGTTAGGGTTAGGGTTAGGGTTAGGGTTAGGGTTAGGGTTAGGGTTAGGGTTAGGGTTAGGGTTAGGGTTAGGGTTAGGGTTAGGGTTAGGGTTAGGGTTAGGGTTAGGGTTAGGGTTAGGGTTAGGGTTAGGGTTAGGGTTAGGGTTAGGGTTAGGGTTAGGGTTAGGGTTAGGGTTAGGGTTAGGGTTAGGGTTAGGGTTAGGGTTAGGGTTAGGGTTAGGGTTAGGGTTAGGGTTAGGGTTAGGGTTAGGGTTAGGGTTAGGGTTAGGGTTAGGGTTAGGGTTAGGGTTAGGGTTAGGGTTAGGGTTAGGGTTAGGGTTAGGGTTAGGGTTAGGGTTAGGGTTAGGGTTAGGGTTAGGGTTAGGGTTAGGGTTAGGGTTAGGGTTAGGGTTAGGGTTAGGGTTAGGGTTAGGGTTAGGGTTAGGGTTAGGGTTAGGGTTAGGGTTAGGGTTAGGGTTAGGGTTAGGGTTAGGGTTAGGGTTAGGGTTAGGGTTAGGGTTAGGGTTAGGGTTAGGGTTAGGGTTAGGGTTAGGGTTAGGGTTAGGGTTAGGGTTAGGGTTAGGGTTAGGGTTAGGGTTAGGGTTAGGGTTAGGGTTAGGGTTAGGGTTAGGGTTAGGGTTAGGGTTAGGGTTAGGGTTAGGGTTAGGGTTAGGGTTAGGGTTAGGGTTAGGGTTAGGGTTAGGGTTAGGGTTAGGGTTAGGGTTAGGGTTAGGGTTAGGGTTAGGGTTAGGGTTAGGGTTAGGGTTAGGGTTAGGGTTAGGGTTAGGGTTAGGGTTAGGGTTAGGGTTAGGGTTAGGGTTAGGGTTAGGGTTAGGGTTAGGGTTAGGGTTAGGGTTAGGGTTAGGGTTAGGGTTAGGGTTAGGGTTAGGGTTAGGGTTAGGGTTAGGGTTAGGGTTAGGGTTAGGGTTAGGGTTAGGGTTAGGGTTAGGGTTAGGGTTAGGGTTAGGGTTAGGGTTAGGGTTAGGGTTAGGGTTAGGGTTAGGGTTAGGGTTAGGGTTAGGGTTAGGGTTAGGGTTAGGGTTAGGGTTAGGGTTAGGGTTAGGGTTAGGGTTAGGGTTAGGGTTAGGGTTAGGGTTAGGGTTAGGGTTAGGGTTAGGGTTAGGGTTAGGGTTAGGGTTAGGGTTAGGGTTAGGGTTAGGGTTAGGGTTAGGGTTAGGGTTAGGGTTAGGGTTAGGGTTAGGGTTAGGGTTAGGGTTAGGGTTAGGGTTAGGGTTAGGGTTAGGGTTAGGGTTAGGGTTAGGGTTAGGGTTAGGGTTAGGGTTAGGGTTAGGGTTAGGGTTAGGGTTAGGGTTAGGGTTAGGGTTAGGGTTAGGGTTAGGGTTAGGGTTAGGGTTAGGGTTAGGGTTAGGGTTAGGGTTAGGGTTAGGGTTAGGGTTAGGGTTAGGGTTAGGGTTAGGGTTAGGGTTAGGGTTAGGGTTAGGGTTAGGGTTAGGGTTAGGGTTAGGGTTAGGGTTAGGGTTAGGGTTAGGGTTAGGGTTAGGGTTAGGGTTAGGGTTAGGGTTAGGGTTAGGGTTAGGGTTAGGGTTAGGGTTAGGGTTAGGGTTAGGGTTAGGGTTAGGGTTAGGGTTAGGGTTAGGGTTAGGGTTAGGGTTAGGGTTAGGGTTAGGGTTAGGGTTAGGGTTAGGGTTAGGGTTAGGGTTAGGGTTAGGGTTAGGGTTAGGGTTAGGGTTAGGGTTAGGGTTAGGGTTAGGGTTAGGGTTAGGGTTAGGGTTAGGGTTAGGGTTAGGGTTAGGGTTAGGGTTAGGGTTAGGGTTAGGGTTAGGGTTAGGGTTAGGGTTAGGGTTAGGGTTAGGGTTAGGGTTAGGGTTAGGGTTAGGGTTAGGGTTAGGGTTAGGGTTAGGGTTAGGGTTAGGGTTAGGGTTAGGGTTAGGGTTAGGGTTAGGGTTAGGGTTAGGGTTAGGGTTAGGGTTAGGGTTAGGGTTAGGGTTAGGGTTAGGGTTAGGGTTAGGGTTAGGGTTAGGGTTAGGGTTAGGGTTAGGGTTAGGGTTAGGGTTAGGGTTAGGGTTAGGGTTAGGGTTAGGGTTAGGGTTAGGGTTAGGGTTAGGGTTAGGGTTAGGGTTAGGGTTAGGGTTAGGGTTAGGGTTAGGGTTAGGGTTAGGGTTAGGGTTAGGGTTAGGGTTAGGGTTAGGGTTAGGGTTAGGGTTAGGGTTAGGGTTAGGGTTAGGGTTAGGGTTAGGGTTAGGGTTAGGGTTAGGGTTAGGGTTAGGGTTAGGGTTAGGGTTAGGGTTAGGGTTAGGGTTAGGGTTAGGGTTAGGGTTAGGGTTAGGGTTAGGGTTAGGGTTAGGGTTAGGGTTAGGGTTAGGGTTAGGGTTAGGGTTAGGGTTAGGGTTAGGGTTAGGGTTAGGGTTAGGGTTAGGGTTAGGGTTAGGGTTAGGGTTAGGGTTAGGGTTAGGGTTAGGGTTAGGGTTAGGGTTAGGGTTAGGGTTAGGGTTAGGGTTAGGGTTAGGGTTAGGGTTAGGGTTAGGGTTAGGGTTAGGGTTAGGGTTAGGGTTAGGGTTAGGGTTAGGGTTAGGGTTAGGGTTAGGGTTAGGGTTAGGGTTAGGGTTAGGGTTAGGGTTAGGGTTAGGGTTAGGGTTAGGGTTAGGGTTAGGGTTAGGGTTAGGGTTAGGGTTAGGGTTAGGGTTAGGGTTAGGGTTAGGGTTAGGGTTAGGGTTAGGGTTAGGGTTAGGGTTAGGGTTAGGGTTAGGGTTAGGGTTAGGGTTAGGGTTAGGGTTAGGGTTAGGGTTAGGGTTAGGGTTAGGGTTAGGGTTAGGGTTAGGGTTAGGGTTAGGGTTAGGGTTAGGGTTAGGGTTAGGGTTAGGGTTAGGGTTAGGGTTAGGGTTAGGGTTAGGGTTAGGGTTAGGGTTAGGGTTAGGGTTAGGGTTAGGGTTAGGGTTAGGGTTAGGGTTAGGGTTAGGGTTAGGGTTAGGGTTAGGGTTAGGGTTAGGGTTAGGGTTAGGGTTAGGGTTAGGGTTAGGGTTAGGGTTAGGGTTAGGGTTAGGGTTAGGGTTAGGGTTAGGGTTAGGGTTAGGGTTAGGGTTAGGGTTAGGGTTAGGGTTAGGGTTAGGGTTAGGGTTAGGGTTAGGGTTAGGGTTAGGGTTAGGGTTAGGGTTAGGGTTAGGGTTAGGGTTAGGGTTAGGGTTAGGGTTAGGGTTAGGGTTAGGGTTAGGGTTAGGGTTAGGGTTAGGGTTAGGGTTAGGGTTAGGGTTAGGGTTAGGGTTAGGGTTAGGGTTAGGGTTAGGGTTAGGGTTAGGGTTAGGGTTAGGGTTAGGGTTAGGGTTAGGGTTAGGGTTAGGGTTAGGGTTAGGGTTAGGGTTAGGGTTAGGGTTAGGGTTAGGGTTAGGGTTAGGGTTAGGGTTAGGGTTAGGGTTAGGGTTAGGGTTAGGGTTAGGGTTAGGGTTAGGGTTAGGGTTAGGGTTAGGGTTAGGGTTAGGGTTAGGGTTAGGGTTAGGGTTAGGGTTAGGGTTAGGGTTAGGGTTAGGGTTAGGGTTAGGGTTAGGGTTAGGGTTAGGGTTAGGGTTAGGGTTAGGGTTAGGGTTAGGGTTAGGGTTAGGGTTAGGGTTAGGGTTAGGGTTAGGGTTAGGGTTAGGGTTAGGGTTAGGGTTAGGGTTAGGGTTAGGGTTAGGGTTAGGGTTAGGGTTAGGGTTAGGGTTAGGGTTAGGGTTAGGGTTAGGGTTAGGGTTAGGGTTAGGGTTAGGGTTAGGGTTAGGGTTAGGGTTAGGGTTAGGGTTAGGGTTAGGGTTAGGGTTAGGGTTAGGGTTAGGGTTAGGGTTAGGGTTAGGGTTAGGGTTAGGGTTAGGGTTAGGGTTAGGGTTAGGGTTAGGGTTAGGGTTAGGGTTAGGGTTAGGGTTAGGGTTAGGGTTAGGGTTAGGGTTAGGGTTAGGGTTAGGGTTAGGGTTAGGGTTAGGGTTAGGGTTAGGGTTAGGGTTAGGGTTAGGGTTAGGGTTAGGGTTAGGGTTAGGGTTAGGGTTAGGGTTAGGGTTAGGGTTAGGGTTAGGGTTAGGGTTAGGGTTAGGGTTAGGGTTAGGGTTAGGGTTAGGGTTAGGGTTAGGGTTAGGGTTAGGGTTAGGGTTAGGGTTAGGGTTAGGGTTAGGGTTAGGGTTAGGGTTAGGGTTAGGGTTAGGGTTAGGGTTAGGGTTAGGGTTAGGGTTAGGGTTAGGGTTAGGGTTAGGGTTAGGGTTAGGGTTAGGGTTAGGGTTAGGGTTAGGGTTAGGGTTAGGGTTAGGGTTAGGGTTAGGGTTAGGGTTAGGGTTAGGGTTAGGGTTAGGGTTAGGGTTAGGGTTAGGGTTAGGGTTAGGGTTAGGGTTAGGGTTAGGGTTAGGGTTAGGGTTAGGGTTAGGGTTAGGGTTAGGGTTAGGGTTAGGGTTAGGGTTAGGGTTAGGGTTAGGGTTAGGGTTAGGGTTAGGGTTAGGGTTAGGGTTAGGGTTAGGGTTAGGGTTAGGGTTAGGGTTAGGGTTAGGGTTAGGGTTAGGGTTAGGGTTAGGGTTAGGGTTAGGGTTAGGGTTAGGGTTAGGGTTAGGGTTAGGGTTAGGGTTAGGGTTAGGGTTAGGGTTAGGGTTAGGGTTAGGGTTAGGGTTAGGGTTAGGGTTAGGGTTAGGGTTAGGGTTAGGGTTAGGGTTAGGGTTAGGGTTAGGGTTAGGGTTAGGGTTAGGGTTAGGGTTAGGGTTAGGGTTAGGGTTAGGGTTAGGGTTAGGGTTAGGGTTAGGGTTAGGGTTAGGGTTAGGGTTAGGGTTAGGGTTAGGGTTAGGGTTAGGGTTAGGGTTAGGGTTAGGGTTAGGGTTAGGGTTAGGGTTAGGGTTAGGGTTAGGGTTAGGGTTAGGGTTAGGGTTAGGGTTAGGGTTAGGGTTAGGGTTAGGGTTAGGGTTAGGGTTAGGGTTAGGGTTAGGGTTAGGGTTAGGGTTAGGGTTAGGGTTAGGGTTAGGGTTAGGGTTAGGGTTAGGGTTAGGGTTAGGGTTAGGGTTAGGGTTAGGGTTAGGGTTAGGGTTAGGGTTAGGGTTAGGGTTAGGGTTAGGGTTAGGGTTAGGGTTAGGGTTAGGGTTAGGGTTAGGGTTAGGGTTAGGGTTAGGGTTAGGGTTAGGGTTAGGGTTAGGGTTAGGGTTAGGGTTAGGGTTAGGGTTAGGGTTAGGGTTAGGGTTAGGGTTAGGGTTAGGGTTAGGGTTAGGGTTAGGGTTAGGGTTAGGGTTAGGGTTAGGGTTAGGGTTAGGGTTAGGGTTAGGGTTAGGGTTAGGGTTAGGGTTAGGGTTAGGGTTAGGGTTAGGGTTAGGGTTAGGGTTAGGGTTAGGGTTAGGGTTAGGGTTAGGGTTAGGGTTAGGGTTAGGGTTAGGGTTAGGGTTAGGGTTAGGGTTAGGGTTAGGGTTAGGGTTAGGGTTAGGGTTAGGGTTAGGGTTAGGGTTAGGGTTAGGGTTAGGGTTAGGGTTAGGGTTAGGGTTAGGGTTAGGGTTAGGGTTAGGGTTAGGGTTAGGGTTAGGGTTAGGGTTAGGGTTAGGGTTAGGGTTAGGGTTAGGGTTAGGGTTAGGGTTAGGGTTAGGGTTAGGGTTAGGGTTAGGGTTAGGGTTAGGGTTAGGGTTAGGGTTAGGGTTAGGGTTAGGGTTAGGGTTAGGGTTAGGGTTAGGGTTAGGGTTAGGGTTAGGGTTAGGGTTAGGGTTAGGGTTAGGGTTAGGGTTAGGGTTAGGGTTAGGGTTAGGGTTAGGGTTAGGGTTAGGGTTAGGGTTAGGGTTAGGGTTAGGGTTAGGGTTAGGGTTAGGGTTAGGGTTAGGGTTAGGGTTAGGGTTAGGGTTAGGGTTAGGGTTAGGGTTAGGGTTAGGGTTAGGGTTAGGGTTAGGGTTAGGGTTAGGGTTAGGGTTAGGGTTAGGGTTAGGGTTAGGGTTAGGGTTAGGGTTAGGGTTAGGGTTAGGGTTAGGGTTAGGGTTAGGGTTAGGGTTAGGGTTAGGGTTAGGGTTAGGGTTAGGGTTAGGGTTAGGGTTAGGGTTAGGGTTAGGGTTAGGGTTAGGGTTAGGGTTAGGGTTAGGGTTAGGGTTAGGGTTAGGGTTAGGGTTAGGGTTAGGGTTAGGGTTAGGGTTAGGGTTAGGGTTAGGGTTAGGGTTAGGGTTAGGGTTAGGGTTAGGGTTAGGGTTAGGGTTAGGGTTAGGGTTAGGGTTAGGGTTAGGGTTAGGGTTAGGGTTAGGGTTAGGGTTAGGGTTAGGGTTAGGGTTAGGGTTAGGGTTAGGGTTAGGGTTAGGGTTAGGGTTAGGGTTAGGGTTAGGGTTAGGGTTAGGGTTAGGGTTAGGGTTAGGGTTAGGGTTAGGGTTAGGGTTAGGGTTAGGGTTAGGGTTAGGGTTAGGGTTAGGGTTAGGGTTAGGGTTAGGGTTAGGGTTAGGGTTAGGGTTAGGGTTAGGGTTAGGGTTAGGGTTAGGGTTAGGGTTAGGGTTAGGGTTAGGGTTAGGGTTAGGGTTAGGGTTAGGGTTAGGGTTAGGGTTAGGGTTAGGGTTAGGGTTAGGGTTAGGGTTAGGGTTAGGGTTAGGGTTAGGGTTAGGGTTAGGGTTAGGGTTAGGGTTAGGGTTAGGGTTAGGGTTAGGGTTAGGGTTAGGGTTAGGGTTAGGGTTAGGGTTAGGGTTAGGGTTAGGGTTAGGGTTAGGGTTAGGGTTAGGGTTAGGGTTAGGGTTAGGGTTAGGGTTAGGGTTAGGGTTAGGGTTAGGGTTAGGGTTAGGGTTAGGGTTAGGGTTAGGGTTAGGGTTAGGGTTAGGGTTAGGGTTAGGGTTAGGGTTAGGGTTAGGGTTAGGGTTAGGGTTAGGGTTAGGGTTAGGGTTAGGGTTAGGGTTAGGGTTAGGGTTAGGGTTAGGGTTAGGGTTAGGGTTAGGGTTAGGGTTAGGGTTAGGGTTAGGGTTAGGGTTAGGGTTAGGGTTAGGGTTAGGGTTAGGGTTAGGGTTAGGGTTAGGGTTAGGGTTAGGGTTAGGGTTAGGGTTAGGGTTAGGGTTAGGGTTAGGGTTAGGGTTAGGGTTAGGGTTAGGGTTAGGGTTAGGGTTAGGGTTAGGGTTAGGGTTAGGGTTAGGGTTAGGGTTAGGGTTAGGGTTAGGGTTAGGGTTAGGGTTAGGGTTAGGGTTAGGGTTAGGGTTAGGGTTAGGGTTAGGGTTAGGGTTAGGGTTAGGGTTAGGGTTAGGGTTAGGGTTAGGGTTAGGGTTAGGGTTAGGGTTAGGGTTAGGGTTAGGGTTAGGGTTAGGGTTAGGGTTAGGGTTAGGGTTAGGGTTAGGGTTAGGGTTAGGGTTAGGGTTAGGGTTAGGGTTAGGGTTAGGGTTAGGGTTAGGGTTAGGGTTAGGGTTAGGGTTAGGGTTAGGGTTAGGGTTAGGGTTAGGGTTAGGGTTAGGGTTAGGGTTAGGGTTAGGGTTAGGGTTAGGGTTAGGGTTAGGGTTAGGGTTAGGGTTAGGGTTAGGGTTAGGGTTAGGGTTAGGGTTAGGGTTAGGGTTAGGGTTAGGGTTAGGGTTAGGGTTAGGGTTAGGGTTAGGGTTAGGGTTAGGGTTAGGGTTAGGGTTAGGGTTAGGGTTAGGGTTAGGGTTAGGGTTAGGGTTAGGGTTAGGGTTAGGGTTAGGGTTAGGGTTAGGGTTAGGGTTAGGGTTAGGGTTAGGGTTAGGGTTAGGGTTAGGGTTAGGGTTAGGGTTAGGGTTAGGGTTAGGGTTAGGGTTAGGGTTAGGGTTAGGGTTAGGGTTAGGGTTAGGGTTAGGGTTAGGGTTAGGGTTAGGGTTAGGGTTAGGGTTAGGGTTAGGGTTAGGGTTAGGGTTAGGGTTAGGGTTAGGGTTAGGGTTAGGGTTAGGGTTAGGGTTAGGGTTAGGGTTAGGGTTAGGGTTAGGGTTAGGGTTAGGGTTAGGGTTAGGGTTAGGGTTAGGGTTAGGGTTAGGGTTAGGGTTAGGGTTAGGGTTAGGGTTAGGGTTAGGGTTAGGGTTAGGGTTAGGGTTAGGGTTAGGGTTAGGGTTAGGGTTAGGGTTAGGGTTAGGGTTAGGGTTAGGGTTAGGGTTAGGGTTAGGGTTAGGGTTAGGGTTAGGGTTAGGGTTAGGGTTAGGGTTAGGGTTAGGGTTAGGGTTAGGGTTAGGGTTAGGGTTAGGGTTAGGGTTAGGGTTAGGGTTAGGGTTAGGGTTAGGGTTAGGGTTAGGGTTAGGGTTAGGGTTAGGGTTAGGGTTAGGGTTAGGGTTAGGGTTAGGGTTAGGGTTAGGGTTAGGGTTAGGGTTAGGGTTAGGGTTAGGGTTAGGGTTAGGGTTAGGGTTAGGGTTAGGGTTAGGGTTAGGGTTAGGGTTAGGGTTAGGGTTAGGGTTAGGGTTAGGGTTAGGGTTAGGGTTAGGGTTAGGGTTAGGGTTAGGGTTAGGGTTAGGGTTAGGGTTAGGGTTAGGGTTAGGGTTAGGGTTAGGGTTAGGGTTAGGGTTAGGGTTAGGGTTAGGGTTAGGGTTAGGGTTAGGGTTAGGGTTAGGGTTAGGGTTAGGGTTAGGGTTAGGGTTAGGGTTAGGGTTAGGGTTAGGGTTAGGGTTAGGGTTAGGGTTAGGGTTAGGGTTAGGGTTAGGGTTAGGGTTAGGGTTAGGGTTAGGGTTAGGGTTAGGGTTAGGGTTAGGGTTAGGGTTAGGGTTAGGGTTAGGGTTAGGGTTAGGGTTAGGGTTAGGGTTAGGGTTAGGGTTAGGGTTAGGGTTAGGGTTAGGGTTAGGGTTAGGGTTAGGGTTAGGGTTAGGGTTAGGGTTAGGGTTAGGGTTAGGGTTAGGGTTAGGGTTAGGGTTAGGGTTAGGGTTAGGGTTAGGGTTAGGGTTAGGGTTAGGGTTAGGGTTAGGGTTAGGGTTAGGGTTAGGGTTAGGGTTAGGGTTAGGGTTAGGGTTAGGGTTAGGGTTAGGGTTAGGGTTAGGGTTAGGGTTAGGGTTAGGGTTAGGGTTAGGGTTAGGGTTAGGGTTAGGGTTAGGGTTAGGGTTAGGGTTAGGGTTAGGGTTAGGGTTAGGGTTAGGGTTAGGGTTAGGGTTAGGGTTAGGGTTAGGGTTAGGGTTAGGGTTAGGGTTAGGGTTAGGGTTAGGGTTAGGGTTAGGGTTAGGGTTAGGGTTAGGGTTAGGGTTAGGGTTAGGGTTAGGGTTAGGGTTAGGGTTAGGGTTAGGGTTAGGGTTAGGGTTAGGGTTAGGGTTAGGGTTAGGGTTAGGGTTAGGGTTAGGGTTAGGGTTAGGGTTAGGGTTAGGGTTAGGGTTAGGGTTAGGGTTAGGGTTAGGGTTAGGGTTAGGGTTAGGGTTAGGGTTAGGGTTAGGGTTAGGGTTAGGGTTAGGGTTAGGGTTAGGGTTAGGGTTAGGGTTAGGGTTAGGGTTAGGGTTAGGGTTAGGGTTAGGGTTAGGGTTAGGGTTAGGGTTAGGGTTAGGGTTAGGGTTAGGGTTAGGGTTAGGGTTAGGGTTAGGGTTAGGGTTAGGGTTAGGGTTAGGGTTAGGGTTAGGGTTAGGGTTAGGGTTAGGGTTAGGGTTAGGGTTAGGGTTAGGGTTAGGGTTAGGGTTAGGGTTAGGGTTAGGGTTAGGGTTAGGGTTAGGGTTAGGGTTAGGGTTAGGGTTAGGGTTAGGGTTAGGGTTAGGGTTAGGGTTAGGGTTAGGGTTAGGGTTAGGGTTAGGGTTAGGGTTAGGGTTAGGGTTAGGGTTAGGGTTAGGGTTAGGGTTAGGGTTAGGGTTAGGGTTAGGGTTAGGGTTAGGGTTAGGGTTAGGGTTAGGGTTAGGGTTAGGGTTAGGGTTAGGGTTAGGGTTAGGGTTAGGGTTAGGGTTAGGGTTAGGGTTAGGGTTAGGGTTAGGGTTAGGGTTAGGGTTAGGGTTAGGGTTAGGGTTAGGGTTAGGGTTAGGGTTAGGGTTAGGGTTAGGGTTAGGGTTAGGGTTAGGGTTAGGGTTAGGGTTAGGGTTAGGGTTAGGGTTAGGGTTAGGGTTAGGGTTAGGGTTAGGGTTAGGGTTAGGGTTAGGGTTAGGGTTAGGGTTAGGGTTAGGGTTAGGGTTAGGGTTAGGGTTAGGGTTAGGGTTAGGGTTAGGGTTAGGGTTAGGGTTAGGGTTAGGGTTAGGGTTAGGGTTAGGGTTAGGGTTAGGGTTAGGGTTAGGGTTAGGGTTAGGGTTAGGGTTAGGGTTAGGGTTAGGGTTAGGGTTAGGGTTAGGGTTAGGGTTAGGGTTAGGGTTAGGGTTAGGGTTAGGGTTAGGGTTAGGGTTAGGGTTAGGGTTAGGGTTAGGGTTAGGGTTAGGGTTAGGGTTAGGGTTAGGGTTAGGGTTAGGGTTAGGGTTAGGGTTAGGGTTAGGGTTAGGGTTAGGGTTAGGGTTAGGGTTAGGGTTAGGGTTAGGGTTAGGGTTAGGGTTAGGGTTAGGGTTAGGGTTAGGGTTAGGGTTAGGGTTAGGGTTAGGGTTAGGGTTAGGGTTAGGGTTAGGGTTAGGGTTAGGGTTAGGGTTAGGGTTAGGGTTAGGGTTAGGGTTAGGGTTAGGGTTAGGGTTAGGGTTAGGGTTAGGGTTAGGGTTAGGGTTAGGGTTAGGGTTAGGGTTAGGGTTAGGGTTAGGGTTAGGGTTAGGGTTAGGGTTAGGGTTAGGGTTAGGGTTAGGGTTAGGGTTAGGGTTAGGGTTAGGGTTAGGGTTAGGGTTAGGGTTAGGGTTAGGGTTAGGGTTAGGGTTAGGGTTAGGGTTAGGGTTAGGGTTAGGGTTAGGGTTAGGGTTAGGGTTAGGGTTAGGGTTAGGGTTAGGGTTAGGGTTAGGGTTAGGGTTAGGGTTAGGGTTAGGGTTAGGGTTAGGGTTAGGGTTAGGGTTAGGGTTAGGGTTAGGGTTAGGGTTAGGGTTAGGGTTAGGGTTAGGGTTAGGGTTAGGGTTAGGGTTAGGGTTAGGGTTAGGGTTAGGGTTAGGGTTAGGGTTAGGGTTAGGGTTAGGGTTAGGGTTAGGGTTAGGGTTAGGGTTAGGGTTAGGGTTAGGGTTAGGGTTAGGGTTAGGGTTAGGGTTAGGGTTAGGGTTAGGGTTAGGGTTAGGGTTAGGGTTAGGGTTAGGGTTAGGGTTAGGGTTAGGGTTAGGGTTAGGGTTAGGGTTAGGGTTAGGGTTAGGGTTAGGGTTAGGGTTAGGGTTAGGGTTAGGGTTAGGGTTAGGGTTAGGGTTAGGGTTAGGGTTAGGGTTAGGGTTAGGGTTAGGGTTAGGGTTAGGGTTAGGGTTAGGGTTAGGGTTAGGGTTAGGGTTAGGGTTAGGGTTAGGGTTAGGGTTAGGGTTAGGGTTAGGGTTAGGGTTAGGGTTAGGGTTAGGGTTAGGGTTAGGGTTAGGGTTAGGGTTAGGGTTAGGGTTAGGGTTAGGGTTAGGGTTAGGGTTAGGGTTAGGGTTAGGGTTAGGGTTAGGGTTAGGGTTAGGGTTAGGGTTAGGGTTAGGGTTAGGGTTAGGGTTAGGGTTAGGGTTAGGGTTAGGGTTAGGGTTAGGGTTAGGGTTAGGGTTAGGGTTAGGGTTAGGGTTAGGGTTAGGGTTAGGGTTAGGGTTAGGGTTAGGGTTAGGGTTAGGGTTAGGGTTAGGGTTAGGGTTAGGGTTAGGGTTAGGGTTAGGGTTAGGGTTAGGGTTAGGGTTAGGGTTAGGGTTAGGGTTAGGGTTAGGGTTAGGGTTAGGGTTAGGGTTAGGGTTAGGGTTAGGGTTAGGGTTAGGGTTAGGGTTAGGGTTAGGGTTAGGGTTAGGGTTAGGGTTAGGGTTAGGGTTAGGGTTAGGGTTAGGGTTAGGGTTAGGGTTAGGGTTAGGGTTAGGGTTAGGGTTAGGGTTAGGGTTAGGGTTAGGGTTAGGGTTAGGGTTAGGGTTAGGGTTAGGGTTAGGGTTAGGGTTAGGGTTAGGGTTAGGGTTAGGGTTAGGGTTAGGGTTAGGGTTAGGGTTAGGGTTAGGGTTAGGGTTAGGGTTAGGGTTAGGGTTAGGGTTAGGGTTAGGGTTAGGGTTAGGGTTAGGGTTAGGGTTAGGGTTAGGGTTAGGGTTAGGGTTAGGGTTAGGGTTAGGGTTAGGGTTAGGGTTAGGGTTAGGGTTAGGGTTAGGGTTAGGGTTAGGGTTAGGGTTAGGGTTAGGGTTAGGGTTAGGGTTAGGGTTAGGGTTAGGGTTAGGGTTAGGGTTAGGGTTAGGGTTAGGGTTAGGGTTAGGGTTAGGGTTAGGGTTAGGGTTAGGGTTAGGGTTAGGGTTAGGGTTAGGGTTAGGGTTAGGGTTAGGGTTAGGGTTAGGGTTAGGGTTAGGGTTAGGGTTAGGGTTAGGGTTAGGGTTAGGGTTAGGGTTAGGGTTAGGGTTAGGGTTAGGGTTAGGGTTAGGGTTAGGGTTAGGGTTAGGGTTAGGGTTAGGGTTAGGGTTAGGGTTAGGGTTAGGGTTAGGGTTAGGGTTAGGGTTAGGGTTAGGGTTAGGGTTAGGGTTAGGGTTAGGGTTAGGGTTAGGGTTAGGGTTAGGGTTAGGGTTAGGGTTAGGGTTAGGGTTAGGGTTAGGGTTAGGGTTAGGGTTAGGGTTAGGGTTAGGGTTAGGGTTAGGGTTAGGGTTAGGGTTAGGGTTAGGGTTAGGGTTAGGGTTAGGGTTAGGGTTAGGGTTAGGGTTAGGGTTAGGGTTAGGGTTAGGGTTAGGGTTAGGGTTAGGGTTAGGGTTAGGGTTAGGGTTAGGGTTAGGGTTAGGGTTAGGGTTAGGGTTAGGGTTAGGGTTAGGGTTAGGGTTAGGGTTAGGGTTAGGGTTAGGGTTAGGGTTAGGGTTAGGGTTAGGGTTAGGGTTAGGGTTAGGGTTAGGGTTAGGGTTAGGGTTAGGGTTAGGGTTAGGGTTAGGGTTAGGGTTAGGGTTAGGGTTAGGGTTAGGGTTAGGGTTAGGGTTAGGGTTAGGGTTAGGGTTAGGGTTAGGGTTAGGGTTAGGGTTAGGGTTAGGGTTAGGGTTAGGGTTAGGGTTAGGGTTAGGGTTAGGGTTAGGGTTAGGGTTAGGGTTAGGGTTAGGGTTAGGGTTAGGGTTAGGGTTAGGGTTAGGGTTAGGGTTAGGGTTAGGGTTAGGGTTAGGGTTAGGGTTAGGGTTAGGGTTAGGGTTAGGGTTAGGGTTAGGGTTAGGGTTAGGGTTAGGGTTAGGGTTAGGGTTAGGGTTAGGGTTAGGGTTAGGGTTAGGGTTAGGGTTAGGGTTAGGGTTAGGGTTAGGGTTAGGGTTAGGGTTAGGGTTAGGGTTAGGGTTAGGGTTAGGGTTAGGGTTAGGGTTAGGGTTAGGGTTAGGGTTAGGGTTAGGGTTAGGGTTAGGGTTAGGGTTAGGGTTAGGGTTAGGGTTAGGGTTAGGGTTAGGGTTAGGGTTAGGGTTAGGGTTAGGGTTAGGGTTAGGGTTAGGGTTAGGGTTAGGGTTAGGGTTAGGGTTAGGGTTAGGGTTAGGGTTAGGGTTAGGGTTAGGGTTAGGGTTAGGGTTAGGGTTAGGGTTAGGGTTAGGGTTAGGGTTAGGGTTAGGGTTAGGGTTAGGGTTAGGGTTAGGGTTAGGGTTAGGGTTAGGGTTAGGGTTAGGGTTAGGGTTAGGGTTAGGGTTAGGGTTAGGGTTAGGGTTAGGGTTAGGGTTAGGGTTAGGGTTAGGGTTAGGGTTAGGGTTAGGGTTAGGGTTAGGGTTAGGGTTAGGGTTAGGGTTAGGGTTAGGGTTAGGGTTAGGGTTAGGGTTAGGGTTAGGGTTAGGGTTAGGGTTAGGGTTAGGGTTAGGGTTAGGGTTAGGGTTAGGGTTAGGGTTAGGGTTAGGGTTAGGGTTAGGGTTAGGGTTAGGGTTAGGGTTAGGGTTAGGGTTAGGGTTAGGGTTAGGGTTAGGGTTAGGGTTAGGGTTAGGGTTAGGGTTAGGGTTAGGGTTAGGGTTAGGGTTAGGGTTAGGGTTAGGGTTAGGGTTAGGGTTAGGGTTAGGGTTAGGGTTAGGGTTAGGGTTAGGGTTAGGGTTAGGGTTAGGGTTAGGGTTAGGGTTAGGGTTAGGGTTAGGGTTAGGGTTAGGGTTAGGGTTAGGGTTAGGGTTAGGGTTAGGGTTAGGGTTAGGGTTAGGGTTAGGGTTAGGGTTAGGGTTAGGGTTAGGGTTAGGGTTAGGGTTAGGGTTAGGGTTAGGGTTAGGGTTAGGGTTAGGGTTAGGGTTAGGGTTAGGGTTAGGGTTAGGGTTAGGGTTAGGGTTAGGGTTAGGGTTAGGGTTAGGGTTAGGGTTAGGGTTAGGGTTAGGGTTAGGGTTAGGGTTAGGGTTAGGGTTAGGGTTAGGGTTAGGGTTAGGGTTAGGGTTAGGGTTAGGGTTAGGGTTAGGGTTAGGGTTAGGGTTAGGGTTAGGGTTAGGGTTAGGGTTAGGGTTAGGGTTAGGGTTAGGGTTAGGGTTAGGGTTAGGGTTAGGGTTAGGGTTAGGGTTAGGGTTAGGGTTAGGGTTAGGGTTAGGGTTAGGGTTAGGGTTAGGGTTAGGGTTAGGGTTAGGGTTAGGGTTAGGGTTAGGGTTAGGGTTAGGGTTAGGGTTAGGGTTAGGGTTAGGGTTAGGGTTAGGGTTAGGGTTAGGGTTAGGGTTAGGGTTAGGGTTAGGGTTAGGGTTAGGGTTAGGGTTAGGGTTAGGGTTAGGGTTAGGGTTAGGGTTAGGGTTAGGGTTAGGGTTAGGGTTAGGGTTAGGGTTAGGGTTAGGGTTAGGGTTAGGGTTAGGGTTAGGGTTAGGGTTAGGGTTAGGGTTAGGGTTAGGGTTAGGGTTAGGGTTAGGGTTAGGGTTAGGGTTAGGGTTAGGGTTAGGGTTAGGGTTAGGGTTAGGGTTAGGGTTAGGGTTAGGGTTAGGGTTAGGGTTAGGGTTAGGGTTAGGGTTAGGGTTAGGGTTAGGGTTAGGGTTAGGGTTAGGGTTAGGGTTAGGGTTAGGGTTAGGGTTAGGGTTAGGGTTAGGGTTAGGGTTAGGGTTAGGGTTAGGGTTAGGGTTAGGGTTAGGGTTAGGGTTAGGGTTAGGGTTAGGGTTAGGGTTAGGGTTAGGGTTAGGGTTAGGGTTAGGGTTAGGGTTAGGGTTAGGGTTAGGGTTAGGGTTAGGGTTAGGGTTAGGGTTAGGGTTAGGGTTAGGGTTAGGGTTAGGGTTAGGGTTAGGGTTAGGGTTAGGGTTAGGGTTAGGGTTAGGGTTAGGGTTAGGGTTAGGGTTAGGGTTAGGGTTAGGGTTAGGGTTAGGGTTAGGGTTAGGGTTAGGGTTAGGGTTAGGGTTAGGGTTAGGGTTAGGGTTAGGGTTAGGGTTAGGGTTAGGGTTAGGGTTAGGGTTAGGGTTAGGGTTAGGGTTAGGGTTAGGGTTAGGGTTAGGGTTAGGGTTAGGGTTAGGGTTAGGGTTAGGGTTAGGGTTAGGGTTAGGGTTAGGGTTAGGGTTAGGGTTAGGGTTAGGGTTAGGGTTAGGGTTAGGGTTAGGGTTAGGGTTAGGGTTAGGGTTAGGGTTAGGGTTAGGGTTAGGGTTAGGGTTAGGGTTAGGGTTAGGGTTAGGGTTAGGGTTAGGGTTAGGGTTAGGGTTAGGGTTAGGGTTAGGGTTAGGGTTAGGGTTAGGGTTAGGGTTAGGGTTAGGGTTAGGGTTAGGGTTAGGGTTAGGGTTAGGGTTAGGGTTAGGGTTAGGGTTAGGGTTAGGGTTAGGGTTAGGGTTAGGGTTAGGGTTAGGGTTAGGGTTAGGGTTAGGGTTAGGGTTAGGGTTAGGGTTAGGGTTAGGGTTAGGGTTAGGGTTAGGGTTAGGGTTAGGGTTAGGGTTAGGGTTAGGGTTAGGGTTAGGGTTAGGGTTAGGGTTAGGGTTAGGGTTAGGGTTAGGGTTAGGGTTAGGGTTAGGGTTAGGGTTAGGGTTAGGGTTAGGGTTAGGGTTAGGGTTAGGGTTAGGGTTAGGGTTAGGGTTAGGGTTAGGGTTAGGGTTAGGGTTAGGGTTAGGGTTAGGGTTAGGGTTAGGGTTAGGGTTAGGGTTAGGGTTAGGGTTAGGGTTAGGGTTAGGGTTAGGGTTAGGGTTAGGGTTAGGGTTAGGGTTAGGGTTAGGGTTAGGGTTAGGGTTAGGGTTAGGGTTAGGGTTAGGGTTAGGGTTAGGGTTAGGGTTAGGGTTAGGGTTAGGGTTAGGGTTAGGGTTAGGGTTAGGGTTAGGGTTAGGGTTAGGGTTAGGGTTAGGGTTAGGGTTAGGGTTAGGGTTAGGGTTAGGGTTAGGGTTAGGGTTAGGGTTAGGGTTAGGGTTAGGGTTAGGGTTAGGGTTAGGGTTAGGGTTAGGGTTAGGGTTAGGGTTAGGGTTAGGGTTAGGGTTAGGGTTAGGGTTAGGGTTAGGGTTAGGGTTAGGGTTAGGGTTAGGGTTAGGGTTAGGGTTAGGGTTAGGGTTAGGGTTAGGGTTAGGGTTAGGGTTAGGGTTAGGGTTAGGGTTAGGGTTAGGGTTAGGGTTAGGGTTAGGGTTAGGGTTAGGGTTAGGGTTAGGGTTAGGGTTAGGGTTAGGGTTAGGGTTAGGGTTAGGGTTAGGGTTAGGGTTAGGGTTAGGGTTAGGGTTAGGGTTAGGGTTAGGGTTAGGGTTAGGGTTAGGGTTAGGGTTAGGGTTAGGGTTAGGGTTAGGG